>NC_065445.1:65796098-66101874 GCF_917563875.1 Diabrotica virgifera virgifera | reverse complement strand
ATATTTTCCAAAAAAAAAACCGTAAATAAAAAGTGAAGTAAATTAATTTTTAATTAAACATGAACTATTTTATATATTTTCCAAAAAAAAAAACGTAAATAAAAAGTACTCGTAGCAAAAACAACGAAAAACTATACATAAAAACTACTACAACTACAGTTACAAACAGCAACCCTAGACAATATTTTGACAAAAAATTCGCAAACGAACCTGCTATTACGTTTGTTTCAACCCTAAAGACAGCTTCATGCTCACTAACACTAGGAACATCTTTATAATAAATAATGAACATACGTACCAAAGAGGACAGAGGGGATTTCGGAGCCAATGGCAGCTCAACTCTTGCCGCTGTCATTTTCTGGATGTTAGAAAAACATTTATAAACGTTTTCAACAACCCAACAGCAAAATATTATAATAGTTATATTAAATTTTTTAAATGATTAAGTAGAAACAGTAATCCGAATTTATCAATAAAACTGCAGATTTAAACACAATTATTTAGTATTCATTGGATAGAAAATTCACAAAAATTAAAAACACACTTCGTGCATTTGCATTTGTAGAGCACATATTAAACAATATTTGACATCACAACTGAATATGTCGGAAACTACTGAAAAACACACCAGGTCCAATATTTTCGCCAATATTTACATAATCTGCTCTATTGGTTATCGTGTTGCCAGAAAGGAATGTTGTTTTTAAAAAAGAGAAAAGAAGTTTAAGTGAGACGTTTGGAAGCATTAAAAGCTAAAAATAAATTTATAAAAATGTGCCGATTTTAAATCAGAATTAATATTAAGGTCGATTTTATTTCGTGCGATTATTTAACTATGTATGTGATAAAATTATCTGTATACCAGGGCGGATCTGTGAAAAAAACCTCTATCTTTGGATGTAAGAGGTGGCATTCGGATTTTTGCTAATAATTATAATTGACTTATGCTCCTTCTCAAATATGCCCGGAACATTAATAAAAAAATTAAAATATTTAAAAATTTCGAAAAACATCAATTTTTTTCTACTTTCTTTGCTTATAACTTTAAAACGATTAATTTTGGAACAAAGTTGTAGGAAAATAAAATAAAGATAATAGAATTTTGTATAATGTACGTCTGGTTAAAAATGTCTTAAATTATTAACTTTTATAGGTTTAAAGTTTTTATAAAATTTGAACTTAAAAAAAAATAGATTGAAAATTTAGTACGCAAAATCTATTAGGTCGATTGTAATGAAATCTGGTGGACGGTTTAAGTATGTTATAAACATTTTCTAAGCGAATAAAAAACATTGAATAAAAACAGGCTCCTTTTGCCTCCTTATTTTGTATTTATTGCTATTTTGCAAAAAGGGTAATATTTTAAGACATTTTTAACGTTGCGCTGAGTGTGTAAATATTAATTGTATTTTGCTCTTGCATTAAACCCGTTTTTCGCGAAATGCAGAGTAAATCAATTACAGAAAACGATAAAGTGTGAAGTTAAGTGAGTAATCTTCGCGCTGAACGAAAAATAATAAACTAAATATTGAAATTGTGCTCCAAATTGGCAAAAATCAAAGGTAAGCGTAACACATAAACAAATAAAACGTCATCGATATTACGATATTCGAAGTGGATCCTTGTTTGATTGGAACGCGGTGTTGCCAAGTCGACAGGGAAGTCCTGTAAGTAGGGAGGAGCGAAATAGTATATACTGCTCAATATAATTTTATCAAAAAAAAAAGAAAAAAAAGTAAGACGCTACACTGAGAAAGGTTAAGTTTCCGCGGAGATAGTCCGAATGAGACCTTTATCGCAGTAAAACGAACCAGTTGAAATGAGCAGAGAAGATAAAAAATACGAAGAGCTATTATTTCGAACAGAAAGTGACGGTACCACGACAGACGAAAACGACAAGAAGAGAAAAGAGGAAGAATTGGAACGGGCTTTTAACAAAAGTCGAAAAATAAGCAGATCTCCCTCCTACAGAAAGGAGAAAATGGAGGAGAATATACAAAAAATTATGGAAATGATGGCAGGAGTAAGTCTAAAAATCGAGGAACAATCAAGAGAACTTAACGAGATGCGTAGAGAGCAGAAAGAATATAGAGATGAAATAAGAGAGCTACGCCAGGAGAATGTAACATTAAGAGAAGAAAACACGAAACTAAAACAGGCAGTTTATCAAATAGAAGAACGGCTTGAAAGTTTAGAAAATAAAAAAAGGCGGAAAAATATAATTATACAGGGATTGAACATAGATACAAATGGGCCAGATATCCTAAAACATGCAATGAAAAATTTTATGCAGACAGAATTAAAAGTAGATGTACAAATAGAGAAGGCTCTGAAGTTAGGAGAAAAAGTTTGTCTGGTTGAGCTTGAAAAGGAAGAAGATAAAAGAAAAATCATGCGAAACAAAACCAAATTGAGAAATTGAGAAGAAGGTCTAGTTTATATCAACGATGACCTATCAAAGAACGACAGAATTGTACAGAAACATGTCAGACAAAAAGCGCAAGAACTAAGAAAGGAAGGGAGAAAAGTGAAAGTAGGGTATAAGAAAATATATGCCGATCATGAAATATGGCGCTGGGATGGAATGACCCAAACGTTGGTGGTAGAGACCAAAGCAAAAAACTAAGCAATAGCAATGAAAGGAAATAAATGACGACGAAAAATGCAAAGAATAGGATTACGAACTATGGAAATAAAACAAATCAAGACAGCAATAAAAAAGAAAAGCCGAAAAATGACAAGATACAGTTTGCAACAGGGATAAATAAGAAGGAAACGATGCAGGCAATGGACAAGGCAATAAGTAAAGATAACAAAAAGAAAACTAAAGTCAACTTGGGTACATGGAATGTAAGAGGCACATACGAAACAGGAAAACTCAAAGAATTAATTAGAGAAATTAATAGATATAATGTAGAAATAACAGCTTTACAAGAGACAAAACAATTGGAAACAGAAATAGTAGAAATAGAAGACGTGGTATTTTTTAAAAGCGGGGGAGAAACCAGAAGGTTATGAACAGGTTTTATAATACAGCGAAAATGGAAGGAAAGGGTAATGGCATTCCAACCAATATCAGATAGACTATGCACAATAAGATTAAAAGGGGACAAACGAAACATAAGTATAATAAATGTACACGCACCGATTGAAGATGCCACAGAAGAAGAAAAAGACGAATTCTACGAGCAATTGGAAAGAGAATATGATAAATTACCAGGGTTTGACATCAAAATAATAATGGGAGACTGCAACGCCAAAGTAGGAAGAGAGAATATATACGAACACATAATAGGGAAATATAGTAAGCATGAGGTGTCGAACGATAATGGCCAAAGAATAATAGGCTTTGCAACAGAAAGGCAAATGGTGATACGAAGCACACAATTACGCCGAAAAGATATATATAAAGGAACGTGGATTTTCCCTGATAAGAAGACAGTAAATCAGATAGACCATATTTTAATAGAGAAGAAGCATGCAAACAATGTAATAAATGTAAAGAGCATGAGAGGAGCGGACTGTAACTCTGACCACTACCTGGTGAGAGCAGAATATAAAATCGAGCATAACATAAAGCGAAACAATAAAACAACAGAAAAAATTGGAAAACAATTTAACATAGGACTACTAAAAGATAACAACACACAGAAGAAGTATGAACAGGGAATAACCAACAGACTAATCAGGGAACAAGAAACGTCAAGCCCAGACAAACAATGGCAAAATATCAAAGAAGCAATCTTGGACACAAGTAAAGCAATACTAGCGAAAACCAAAAGAAAACACAAAACAAAAGATTGGTATGATGAAGAATGTCAAGAAATAGCAGAATCAATAAGAAAAGTAAGACTCAAAAATCTCACAAATGACGAAGAAAGCACTAGAGAAGAATACAGAGAATTGAGAAAAATCATGAAAAGAAAATGTAGAAGCAAAAAGAGAAAATACAACGAGAACAAACTGAAAGAAATAGAAGAAAAATTTCAAAAAAAAAGAAATAAGATCATTCTACCAGGAAGCAAAAAAAATGGAAAGAGGATATCAAAAAAACAACCCATATATGAGAGGTGATAAAGGGATGTTACTAAATGAGCATGAAAAAATAATGGAAAACTGGCAAAACTATTTCACAGAACTGCTAAATAAGAGCGAAGTACAAAAGGAAACAAACCATGAAATTGAAGATGATCAGATAGCAATAGAAATACCCACAGAACAAGAAATAAAGAACGAAATAAAGAGCTTGAAAAATAACAAAAGCCCAGGAATAACAGAAATATCGGCCGAAATGATAAAATCAGGAGGGAAAAGACTACAGAAAGAGATATATGATCTGATAAAAAGAATATGGGAAGTAGAAAAAATGCCAGAAGAGTGTACCATAGCAAGAATATGCCCTATACATAAAAAAGGTGATAGAATGCTATGCGAAAACTACAGAGGCATCGCACTATTAGAAATAGTTTACAAAATCTTGGCACAAAGTATAAGTAAAAGGCTAAGTCATTATTCGGAAAAAATACTGGGGGAATACCAGGCAGGTTTTAGAAACAACAGATCAACGACTGACCAAATATTTGCCTTAAAAGAAATACAGACTACCTGTTACGAACATAAAACAGTACTATATGCTTTGTTCATAGACTTTAAGCAGGCTTACGACACAGTAAATAGACAGCAGATGTACGAACTGATGAAAGAATTGGGGATACCAAGTAAAATTGTCAAGATGATAAAGATGACGATGGAAAACACAACAAACGAAATAGCTTGGAAAGGGTATACATCCAAAAAGTTTGAAACCAAGGAAGGATTACGACAAGGAGACCCACTATCAACGATGGCATTCAATCTAACATTGGAAGGAATAATCAGGAAAAGCAGAATAAACATGCAAGAAACGATATTTAAAAACGGCCACCAATGCATAGCATTTGCAGATGATCTGACGCTATTAGCAACAAGCAAAAAAGAACTACAAAAGTTAATGAAAAACATAATAACAGAAGCCAAAAAATTCGGACTTAAAATAAATGAAGAAAAGACAAAGTATATGATAATGGGAGAGATCCAAAAAGAAAAAGAGAATAACATCATAGTACAAATAGATGGAGAAAAAACATACTCGTTTAAAAGAGCCAAAGAAATTATTTACCTGGGAGCCAAAATAGATGAAAATGGTCATGAAGAAGGGGAGATAAAGGCAAGAATAGCTAAAGGAAATAAAAAATATGGAGCATTACGCACATTATTGAAATCCAAATACGTATCAAGAAAAACAAAAATAAGAATTTATAAGACTGTTATCAGACCTACAGTAACATACGCAAGCGAAACATGGGTGCTCAAAAAGTCAGAAACAGACCTGTTAGAAAGATGGGAGAGAAAAATGCAAAGAGCAATATATGGAGGTGTGAAAATAGAAGGTCAGTGGAGAAGAAGAACCAATAAAGAATTGGAAGAACTATATCAAGAGCCAATGATTACGACGACGATCAAAGCACAGAGAATACGATACTTGGGGCACATAGAGAGAATGGGAAGTAAACGAATGCCAAAAATGGTACTTTCACGAAGACCAATACAAAAGAGGAGGAAAGGCAGGCCAAGGAAAAGATGGAAGGACAGTGTATATGAAGACTTGAAGAAAAGTAACATTGAGAGATGGAAAGAACTAGCATTGGACAGAAGGAGATGGAGAGAGGTTGTGAAGGAGTGTATAAAAAGACTGAAGTGTATTTAAATAAAATTTATAAGTTATGTAAGTTATATTAAGTTATTTACTATATTATTTATGTAATCAGAAATGTAAACATTTTAGCCCTAGGCCTACAAGGCCCGTTGCGCTTAATAAATATATATATAGGTTTAAAGTTTTTATAAAATTTGAACTTAAAAAAAAATAGATTGAAAATTTAGTATGCAAAATCTATTAGGCCGATTGTAATGAAATCTGGTGGACGGTTTAAGTATGTTATAAACATTTTCTAAGCGAATGAAAAACATTGAATAAAAACAGGCTTCTTTTGCCTCCTTATTTTGTATTTATTGCTATTTTGCAAAAAGGGTAATATTTTAAGACATTTTTAACCAGTCGTATATTATACAAAATTCAAATAGCTTTATTTTATTTCGTAACAACTTTGTTCCAAAATGAATCGTTTTAAAGTTATAAGCAAAGAAAGTAGAAAAAGATCGATGATTTTCGAAATTTTTAAATATTTTAATTTTTTTATTAATGTTCTGGGCATATTTGAGAAGGAGCATAAGTCGATTATAATTACTGAAGTTGTTACCTAACTTTATCTGCAAAAATCCTAAAACGCCACCTCTCACATCCACCTAAAAACAGATCCGCCCTGGTCTACTTTATTTTAATAAAAATTTACATTTTTTTTTATAAGGAGATTTATAATAATTTAAGAAATGTAACCACGAAATGCATCTGTTTTGAAATTTAATACTTTAAAACAAGTACTTATGTTTTGGCGTTGCAAAAATATTGCACACGATTTTAATTTTTTTCAAAAATCTATCTAATGACATTCAATACGCACCTACACCACTTCCTTAGGGGAAGACTTGGTGGCAACTTTTAAATCTTAAAAGGCTACGCGTCATCAATTTTTTTTTTCGAAAGTTGTGTGAACTTTCAACAGTGCGGCAACAGTGCATTAACAGTACGACAGTGACAGGTGTTGACAGTGACACTATCACATCAAAAACGGCAATAAATTGGTGAAAACAATAATTATTATACTCATTCTTCACAGTTTGATTTCTTGTTATAGATAATCGATTTTTTAGTAATTCCAATGTGACACAAAATCTAGGCATGGGATAAAAAAAGTTTATTTGAAGAAATTGTATTTTTTAATTTTTCTTAATGGCGCTACAGGCTTGTTTTTGTAATATTTTATTTAATTAAAGAGTAAATTTCACATATTTATATTTCTCAAATTGATGTCTGTAACGCTCTTGGAATGCGTTTTTCGCGCGCTGATGTTGCCTTTTAAAGGAACTCCCATGTTTTATAGTAGATTTGGATGTCTCGTAAAAAATTAAGTAACTTTTATTCCAAACATTTTTTTAATTGTTTATAAATGGGGCTATAATAAAAAAAACGATTTATGCTGATACCATAGGGAAATAATAATTGTGGAATTGGTTTACCTATATACCTCAAGAAATAAACTTTAAAGTGAAAATCTAAAACAAACGTGTTTAATATTTTTTCCGTCGACCGTCCATTTATGATCAATTTTAACACCCTCAAAATCATTGATTAATGACCCCTATTAATGAATGATTTTCTATTAATAAACGATTTCATTATAGGCAACACAACATACATTGCTTGCATAAATTAATTAAACGGTCTGTGATTGGCAGTGACCTGTGGTGTAGGCAACCAAACATATACCTATTTATATTCCCACTAAAAAATTTAAAATCAAGTAGCCGCTGTTAATACTATCTGTTATTGTATGTCATTTACTTTATTGTTTAAAATTCTGTGTATTTGAAAAATCAAAAGATGGATATATCTTTATTTCTCAAAAGTACGGTCGACGGAAAAGTTTTGTAACGAACTCGTGAATTAAAATGGCGATTAACAATCTCGAACATTAACGAACCTCAATTGTTAATCGCCCTTATTAATACACTTGTTGGTTAAATAACTATTAAAAATCTATCGAATGACACCAAACACGACCCTCCCTACAACCTGGGGGTCAGGCGTGGGGCAAATTTGAAATCCGAAAGGAAAAAAGCCATTATTTTGTTGAAGATTCGGATTCTAAATGAAAAAGTAAAAAGGTTTTTTAATTTTTTTTATTCACGACAGAGAGCGAGTGTAATCACAAAAAAAAAGAAATACAGATCAGAAGTTTGCGAACTATTTTTCATGATACTGAATACAAACTTCAACGATTTTTTGCAGAATTCGAATCTGCAATAAAAATGGGGGTTTATATTTAAGATTTTGAAGTTGCTTCCCGCCCCAATCCTATTGACGCGAATCGCTTTTTGCTTTTCTGTGAGCAAATGAGGGAACTAACGAGAAACTAACTTGGTGCTTCATTTCCAAACACAGAAGCTATTTTAACGAGACATTGCTGTTGGGATAATTCTCTCCGAAAACTGTAAAAAATTATTGCTCGAAAATGTTCTCAGCTATGATCTATTTTTTGACTGACTTCCTAATTTCAAAAATTCAAAAAAAAAATTAACTCTGGATTTATTTCAACAGAAGATTGAGGTTATATTTATGTTGGATGGATTTATTGGTGCCGCCGTCTAAACGGCTACAAGCAAAACTAAAAGACAAACATATTCCATATATCGTCATCATGCTCGATTTGGATTTCCCTATAGTTATGTATTTTTAAGAACCCTTCTACAGCGCCCGTTATATTTTAATTAAAAACACCCTTGACACGCATTCAAGGGCTAGCAAAAACGAAATCCCCTCGATGTATGCATACCGTCGAAACTTTCGTTTTCCCAAGACGGCGGCTTTCTCTGAATTCAGCGGTAGCAATAAACAAAGGAACTATCCGTTCATGGCACACTCTGTGTTTAATAATCATGTGATTTAAAAGCGAAAATCCATAATGTAAATGGCTGCCAAGGAACGCTAGAACCTCAAGGTCTTGCATGGCTTGTAGTAGGAAGTGTGCGGGTGCAATAGTTCAAATCGTGAATGGGGACGTGACTCAAGCACAGAACTTCGGTTTAGAATAGAAAATAGAGACGCATACATAATATTACTGAATTCTAATTTATTCAGCACAGAATACAAACGAGGTTTAGTTATTAACAACTTAATATAATCTAAACAGTTTAAAAACAGGTCAGTGGAATATACAGGGTGTAACAAAAAAGTAGTTCATATATTAAATTACATATTCTGGGACTAAAAATAGTTCGACTGAACATAACTTACTGTTCTTACGATGTCAGTTGGACCAGTATAAAAACAAAATTTGACACCGATTGTCGGCGTCGTTTGTAAAACATAGGCGGCGCAATAGAAATTAATGAGTAAACTTTTATTTTTAAATTATGGTTCACATCATCCAGCCTCAAAAGTCCACTGCTGAACATAGGCCTCCTCCCCTCGTTTCCAACCCCATCTATCCTGCGCCGCCCTCATCCAGTTTTTATTTACCTTTCTTAAGTCGTCAGTCCATCTTGTAGGCGGTCGACCGACGCTTCTCTTGTCTTCTCTTGGCCTCCATTCCAATAACCTCTTCGTCCATCGCCCATCTGTCATTCTGGCTACGTGTCCTGCCCATCTCCACTTCAACCTGGCTATCCTCTCGATGACGTCAGTCACCTTTGTTCTTCTCCTGATTTCTTCGTTTCTGATTTTGTCTCGCAGAGTTATTCCTAACATTGACCGCTCCATTCTTCTCTGCGTGACTCTTAGTTTGGTAGCCGAGGCTTTAGTTAAGGTAAGTGTTTCTGATCCGTACGTCAAGACTGGGAGGACGCACTGATCGAATACCTTTCTCTTTAGACATGTGGGTAACTCACTTTTAAAAGTTTCTCTCAGTTTTCCAAATGCTGCCCACCCAAGACCGATTCTTCTCTTCAGCTCATGAGTCTGGTTATCCCTGCCAATCGTAATTTCATGTCCCAGGTATTTATATCTATCTACGAGTTCTATTTCCTTCCCACCAATACTGATGTTCTGGTTGGGTACCAAATTTGTCATTATTTTTGTTTTTGAGATGTTTATATTTAAACCAACATTTTCTGTAGCTACAACGAGTTCTTGTACCATCTCTCTTGCCATACCTAGATCCTCAGCTACTATGACTATATCATCGGCGAAACGTAAGTTGTTTAGGTATTCTCCATCTATTTTTATTCCCTTTGTCATCCAATCCAAACTCTTGAAAGCATGTTCTAAGACCGTATTAAAAAGTTTAGGTGACATTGGGTCTCCTTGTCTAACCCCCCGTTCTATTTTTATGCGATTACTGTTAGTATGTAATTTGACAGTGGTTGTTGCCTGTAAGTATATTTTGTGTAATAATTTTGTATACCTATAATCTAGCCTGCATTCTTTAAGCGCCTGTAATATTTTGCTAAGTTCAACTGTATCAAAGGCTTTATGAAAATCGATAAAAACTAGAACTAGGGGTTTATTGTATTCCACTACTTTCTATATCAGGGTTTTTATACTTTGTAGATGGTCATTTGTTCCGTAATTTTTTCGGAATCCTGCCTGTTCTCTTGGTTGATAAGTCTCTAACTTTCTTTCCATTCTCTTAACTATTATTCGCGTAAATAACTTATATAAATGGCTGAGGAGGCTAATCGGTCTGTAATTCTCTAAATTGGCTTTGTCTCCTGCTTTGTGTAATAGAATCATAGTAGCGTTGTTCCAGTCTGTTGGAATATTGGCGTTGTGAAGGCAGATATTGAAAAGTTGTTTAATTTTTTCAAGTAGTATATTTCCTCCAATTTTTAGTGCTTCTGATACTATTCCATCTTCACCTGGGGTTCGATTATTTTTCATTTTCTTCAGAGCCTCTTTGATTTCTGATTTTGTTATATCGGGCATTAAATCCGATCCTTGATTTAATACTCCAGTTTTTACTGTAATTGGAGGTTGCGCATTGTCATCTTTTTTTCTTGATTTGTATAACTCTGTGTAGAACTCTTCGACTATTGTTAATATTTCATCTCTGTTTGTAGTTTCTTTTCCAGTTCTGTTTCTTAGTTTGTTGATTTCTATTTTTCCTTTTTGTACGCTTACGTTCTTCAAAACTTTCATGTTCTTATTTTGCTCTATTGCTTGTTTTGTTTTTTCTACATTGTAGTTTCTTATGTCTTTTCTTATTGACTTTGTGATAGTCTTATTTATTTGATTTAGCGCTTCTTTGCTGGAACTTGTATCTCCTTTCATCTGTCGTCTTAGTTCTATAAGGGTTTTAGTAGGTTGACTTAGTTTTTCATCTTTTTGGTTTGTAGGACAGTATGGTTCAATATTTGTTAAACAGTAATAATGTTGTTACTTGTTCACATTTCTTTATGAAATTGACACCAAAGATAATTAAAAATACATAATACAAATGAAATTTAACGTGCTTATTAATTTGAGAACTAAAGAAATAAGACTACACTTTGAATATACACATAAAATACTTACATGAAAACGAACAATTCGTCTTCCAGTCGAATTGTCTTAATTCATGACTAATGGAGAGATCACTTTTACTACTGTACATGGGACATATTTTTGACAAGTTGAAATATATCACTATCCGTGTGTTCAGAACTTGATTCGACACTTGTTGTGTTTATAACTACCACACCAATATTGGAAAAGAAGTGAAAGGCGCAATTTACATAACAGTTATCAGACCAATAATGACATAAATACGCGGCAGAAACACGACTTGATACAGAAAGGACAGAAAGAATGCTAGAAACAGCAGAGATGAAAATACTTTGAAAAATCGATGGGATATGCGAAGAGCTAGAAGTGCAGATATACGACAGATATGCAAGGTGGACAACATTAATAACTGGGTAAAAAGCAGAAGAGTATAATGGAACAACTACATGAGCCAAATGACAAAAAACAAAATAGTAAGGACGGCGAGAGACGGTTCCCCAATAGGAAGACGATCAGTTAGGTCTGTATCCCGCGTATGAAAAAAAAAAGTTGATTAATAGTAAGCTGAAAACTTGTTAATAGCTTAAACGGTGTCTAGTCGGATAAACTGTGATATATGAGAACACTGTAACAGGGGCAGTTTTAATTGTGGAACAGGTTAAAAATTTGGAACGGTCAGACTTAAACTCTCCGAACAGAGATTAAACTCTCATGCAAAAATCAGACTGCTATTTATCACCTGTCATAATTCCTGTCATTTGACATATTCTACATGTTCCACTCATTAAAACGCCCATTTGGTGATAAATAGTAGGCTGATTTTTGCATGAGAGTTTAATCTCTGTTCGGAGAGTTTAAGTCTGTTCTGTCGGACAAAATACATGTGCCGTTTTCGTGGTCTGGCCATTCCAAATTTTTAACCTGTTCCACAATTAAAACTTCCCCTGTTCCAGTGTTCCCATATATCAAAGTTTCTCCAACTAGACACCCTTAAGCTATTAAAAAATTTTCAGCTTGCTATTAATCAACTTTTTTTTCATACGCGGGATCCAAACTTAAGTGGGAAGACCACGAAAACGATGGAATGACAACTTACTGGAGGCACATTGAAAAACAGAGAGAGTCATGTCTACACAAGAAGAAGAAGAAGGAAAAGAAGAAGAAGACATTAATATTGGTGACAAAGCAAGATAATATTTTTATTTTACTTGAACATGAGCTACACAATTTTTCCAAATGTCACTTTTGACTTGTAAGTATATATATTGTATTAAAACAGAAAATAGTGAAGAATTACAAAGAATGATGGAAGCACTAGATAGTGAATCGACAAAGATGGGACTGAACATCGCTTACAGTAAAACAAAAGCCATGACCAATCAACAAGGAAAACCAATAATTACAGTGGCACAAACAAGAATAAAGCAAGTAAAAGAGATATTCTAGGACAAATCACTAAATTAAATAAAAAAATCAGACCGAAGAAATAAAAAAAATAATAAGATTGGCCTGGGCATCACTCGGAAAACTGTCTTTTATTATAAAGAAAAAAAATACCCCCAATACCTAAAATCAAGAGCTTTCAATCAATGTACACTCCCTCTCCTCATATATGGCTCTTAGACATGGACACATACAAAGGAAAATATGGAAAAAATAAAAATATGAAACATGAAAAATTCCATTAATTACATTGTCCAATCAGCGGACTGAGCAAATTGACGTCATTAAATCTCGCATAATATATGGGACATCCTGTATAAACAATACAGTTATTAAAATTCAAAATTGATCATTAAAAGTATATAATACTTACAAATGCAACTTAATGTACTTATTCATTTTTTAAGTACTAAAGAAATGAGACAAAAAATGTATTATAAAAATAAAATAATTGTAAGTTATGACGACGACACTGTTTATATAGTGTTTATATTGCTTGCCGCCTTTGAAACATGAGAAGGTATTTTGACCAGATAACGATATGATTTGAGCCTAAGCACTTCCGAACAATTTGACCAATTACTCTTCAGTATTGCCCAATAAGATACGTTAGAAAGTAATAAGCCACACCCGCGTCCATGTGGACTAATACAAGGAGTGATCAATTTTGAAGCAAGCAAATGTTTATATGGTTTATCTTTATTTCTATGCTCTTCGTAGAATTACTGACCGGACCCCAAAAATGCTTCTGGTCCAACTGACATCGTAAGAACTGTACTTTAGTGCGAATGTGCACGGAAACAAGTTACGTTACAGCCCTTTGAAGTTACAAAATGTAAATCTATTTTGTATAATATATCGAAAACTGTTAGAGTTTTATGTATTGAAAATGGGCATGTCGCCTTCTTATGGTAGGAACATCTTTAAAAAAATAACAGTGAAATTTGTGCACCCGGCACCCCATAAAAATCTTGGGTCGTACATAAAACGTTTATCGGGGTTTTGTTCCCTTAACCCCCCCCCCGTTCCTAATGTTTGTGTACGTTCCAATTCAATAACTATTGTGGTACTATTAGTTAGAGAAAAATATTTTTAAAACTTTTTTGCCCCTTAATACTTTTTCGATAAACCAATTTTTATCGAGATATTTTGAACATTTGTAAAATCCACCACATATTTGTAAATAGTTAAATAAGATTAGAGAGAACTGGTAATAATATAAAAAATATTTATAATTTGCATTTTGTTAGGTACTCCATTATTTGAAAAAATATTAAACAAGAAGCCATATCTCGATAGAAGCTGGCTTATCAAAAAAGAAGCAAAAAAGTTTTAAAATCATTGTATTTAACTAATGATACCACCATAATAATTTAATTGGAACGTAGACAAACATTTGGGGGGTTTTAAAGAACAAAACCTCCATAAAATTGTTGCTGCACAATTTTCACTGTTATTTTTATTTAGAATGTTTCTGCTATAAGAAAACCGCATGCCCATAATCAATATAAAATCTATAACAGTATTCGGTATATTTAGTGTGACCAACTAGCTCGAAAAATCCGGGACATGGCCCGAATTACGAAGTTGTGTCCCGGCGTCCCGGACCAGGCTTCCGGACCATCCGAATTTTCAATGTTTTGGTAAAATTCTATTTTGAAATTTTGAATATTCTTCTAAGAATTCATATCAAACTGAATTGGTAGAACGAAAAAAAGTCGACAATCTCGAGAGTGTAATATTACGATCAATGCTGGGGGTGAGGCTTATTGGTAAAAAACAAATAAATGGATTAGAAACAAAACCAAAGTAAAAGACGCAGGAGAACATGCTGCCCAATTAAAATAGAGCTTCGCAGGACACAATGCCCGACTGAAGGATAAAAGATGGAATAATGAAATACAACAATGAAGACCGTGGTTAGGAAGAAGAAGCAAAGAAGGCCACAAATGAGATGGGCTGATGACATAAAGAACTTTGGAGGACACGACACAACTGGAAACACGTGGCGCAAAATAGACAACACTGGATTGAATTGGGGGAGGTCTATGTCCAGTTTAATTTCTGAAGGCTGAAGAAGAAGAAGAATATTAATACCACATGCAAAACGCTGCATATCGTGGTATTTGGTATGTATTATAGTTCTACAAAAACTAAAACTGTGAACTTTTTTTTCGTTTCTGTATTTTAATTATAGTCCGTTCGCTAAACTCAGACACAACTGGCTAGTGATTTTAGCAAGTAACTTTGCCAATTTGGTAAAATTGGCAAAAAGAATTATTACTAAATAGTTAATAATTACTAAATAGTTAGTAATTTTGCCAATTTTGGTAAAATTGGCAAAAAAAACTTCGCTACTAAAATCATTAGCCAGTTGTGTCTGAGTTTAGCGAACCGACTATATCGTCATTATCATTACAACCAATTGTTGTGGCTTAAAAATATCATTGTCAACATAAAAATGTTTAATAAATAAAATAATGATATTGTGAAAGTTCTATATTAAAAAAATGGCCCGATTTTCAGTGAAAAGTCCCGGGTTTCAGGTATTTTTTTCAGCCGTGTCCCGAATTTGACTAAATACTCTGGGCTAATTAGCAAAATTCATGGAAAAGTTATTTACCAGCAATTTTATTGCTGGAATAGAATTATAAGATTCTATATATTAATAATGTAGGTATGCAAAGTCCGCAGATAGTGTGCTACTTTTTTTATAAACAAAATGGCGCCAACAAATCGTATTTTTTTCAATTATTGCTCTATAACTCCGAAGATTTTAACTTTACAACAAAAACACCCAAATAAAAATTCACCACAATTAAATTCTGCATAGAGATATGTTTTTCACGATTTGCTTCGACGAAAATTTTCCTCGGAAAATGCGGGTTTTCCTAACAAAAACTATAATTTTCAAATAAAGTTTTAGGTAAGTAATTATTAATCAATAATTAAATATCTTAGTGACATCAAAGATTTCTTGGTATAGATTGTAATTCCAGAAGCCGGTGAAAATGAAACGAATATTTTAGCAACAATTCAATTGTAAATTAACAATTAACGATCGCAATAATAACCAAAATATTCATGATACATTGATCAAACTTATAAAGATTATAAAGATGAGATGCTTGTTTAATATTTTATCGACAAAATATAAATTTTTCTTTTTTTTGCATAATCTTTAAATTTTGAAAAAAAAAATAGTTATAATACGTTGGTCTAATTAGTAAAGTACAAAGAAAGATTATTTACCAGCAATTTTATTGCTTTAATCGAATTATAAGAAAGTCCACAGATAGTGTGCTACTTTTTTTGTAAACAAAATGGCGCCGACAAATCGTATTTTTTTCAATTATTGCTCTATAACTCCGAAGATTTTAACTTTACGCCAAAAATACTCAAATAAAAATTCACCCCAATTTAATTCTACATAGAGGCATGTTTTTTCCGATTTGATCCGACGAAAATTTTCCTCGGAAAACGTGGGTTTTCCCAACAAAATCTCGAATTTTCAAATAAATTTTTTGGGCCAGTAATTATTTGTCAATAATTATATAGCTTGGTGAAATAAAAGCTTTCTTGGTATAGAGTATAAATTCAGAAGCCGGTTAAAATGAAACGAATATTTTAGCAACAATTCAATTGTTAATTAACAATTTACAGTCGCAATAACAACCAAAATAATCATGAGACATTTATCAAACTTAGAAAGATTATAAAGGTGTGATGCCTATTTAATATTTTGTCGACAAAATATAAATTTTTAATTTTTTTGCATAATCTTTAAATGTTTAAAAAAATTGTTATAAACAAATTAACATTTCTTAGAAATTGTTTATTATATTCTTATTTTAACAAATACTTAAAATGCGTATTTCATAGGTCTTGAAAATGAATGCTTTAAAAAAATTTTCCAACCATTTGCAAAAAAGTTAGGAAACAGCAAAATAAATATACGGTATCTCCATTGTTTATAATTTGTTTTAATTGTTTCAAAGCTTAAAAGTGAGTCTATAGTACAATCCAATTACTCACAATGAATGTCAAAAATTAGTGCAATGGTTATATTTTAATCAAAGATTAAAAATACTTTTTTTTTGTAATTTTTAGCGCGAAAGTAGGCTTGATACAGAGCCGGAGATAAAATGTTCACTCGAAGCGACTGACACGCTTAAACTCGCGCAAGTTGTGTATGTGGGCGGGTAGCTACGGTACTGTATTATTCTACTTTCGCGCGTGTAAATTACAAAAAAATATATTTATAATCTTTAATTAAAATATAACCATTAAGTTGATAATCGATATTGTTTTATAAATAATTAGCTTGTACTTTAAGCTCACTTCTACGCTTTGAAAGAATTAAAAAAAATTATTAACACCGTAGTAATCGTATGTTTACTTTGCTGTTTCATAACTTTTTTGCAAATGGTTGCAAAACAGTTTTAAAGCATTCATTTTCAAGATATTTGAAATGCGCATTTTAGGTATTTTTTAAAATTATAATATAATAAAAACTTTCTGAGAAACGTTAATTTCTTTATAACTATATTTTTTAAACATTTAAAGATTATGCAAAAAAATAAAAAATTTATATTTTGTCGACAAAGTGTTACATAGGCATCTCATCTTTATAAGATTTCAAAGTTTGATCAGTGTATAATAATTATTTTGGTTATTATTGCGACCGTAAATTATTAATTAACAATTGAATTAACTAAAATATTCGTTTAATTTTCACTAGCTTCTGGAACTATAATCTAAACCAAGAAGGCTTTTAAGTCACCAAATTATTTAATTATTGGTAAATAATTACTTATCTAAAACTTTATTTGAAAATTAAAGATTTTGTTGGGGAAACCCGCATTTTCCGAGGAAAATTTTCGTCGGAGCAGATCGGGAAAAACACTTCTTTATGGATAATTTAATCACGGTGAATTTTTATTTGAGTGTTTCTGTTGTAAAGTTAAAATCTTCGGAGTTCTAGAGCAATAATTGAAAAAAACACGATTTTCGAGCGCCATTTTGTTTATAAAAAAAGTAGACCACTATATGAGGACTTCACATACCTATATTATTAATATATAGGATCTTATAATTCGATTCCAGCAATAAAATTGCTGGTAAATAACTTTTCCCAAAAATGGCCTATTCTCCGATAATCAGTCCAGACTAAAATAGGAGTTGGTCACACTAGGTATATTGGAAAAAATCGATTTTCATTTTGTAACTTCAAAGGGCTGTAACTATTTTTATGTGCACATTTGTATTAAGGTAAGTTAAGTTCAATCGAACTATTTTTGATTCCAAAATATGTGATTTAATTTATGACCTAAATTTTTGTTACACCCTGTATAACCAACAATGTTATATTTATTATGTAATCTGATGCTAAAATTTTGAAAGCTAAACCTATGTATGTTTGATTGATCTTAACACAAATATGTTTTTTCTTAATATACTTATTTATATTATTTAATATATTAAGAACGAAACAAATGGAGACACATGAAGACAAAATGGGAAAATAGGAGTCGAAAAAAATACCATCTTTTATTTTATTTCCTTATCTTTGTCAAGACATAAGAACTTAAATCAAACACTTACGAATGGCAGAATACGAATACGGATGGCAGAACGAAAGAAGACCCCAACAATTATAGAGGTATAAATCTACTGGACAGCGCACTTAAGCTTACCACAAAAGTTCTAATCTATTACTAAAAGATTTTTAAATTGAAAACTTATTGGTACACTTTCCTGGTGACACCTCCAGGACTTCTACAATTTGCAAGTCAAATGGATGCTGCAGTGAAGACGAGAGGGAAGGAATTCTACACAATGCAATTCACATCCCCCGTCTGCAGCTGGTAAAGTTCCAACGGAAAAATGCACCTAGTTACTCTACGGAGTTACTCTACGGAGTAACTAGGTGCATTTTTCCGTTGGAACTTTACCAGCTGCAGACGGGGGATGTGAATTGCATAGTGTAGAATTCCTTCCCTCTCGTCTTCACTGCAGCATCCATTTGACTTGCAAATTGTAGAAGTCCTGGAGGTGTCACCAGGAAAGTGTACCAATAAGTTTTCAATTTAAAAATCTTTTAGTAATATTTTTAATATTTTCAATATTAATTAATAATTTACTATTAGGATTGAAAACTACTTCGTCTTTCAATGCCAGATGGCGCTAGCCACCTACTATCATCACTTCAGTTGCAATGGGTGGGAAAACCTCTCGATGCGAATCAGTTAAAATATGGAGAACAGTGCCTACGTTCTTTCCGATGAAGGCTCCAATAAGAGCCGAAAATCGCGATTCAAGGGACTGGACTGCACTCCGTATTCTAATTGAAAAGTAAGATTGTTTTGCCTTCGCATTGCAACTGAATAAAAATGGTATACATTTTTATTTTTTTTAAATTAATAAACTAACAACTTCATCATATTAACAAGAAGGATTCAGATCCAGAAGATCCTGTGTAGACGCCGTATTTGTACTAAAACAAATCACAGAAAAGGCCATCGAGTACAATAAACCAGCATCAGCATATCTACGTTTTATAGACCTGACAAGGGCTTTCGATCGCGTCCAAGTCGAAGACGTCGAGTTGCAGTAGTACGTGTTCAATCCATTTCTTCTTTTTAGTTCTGCAACATTTGTCTGACTGTTTCTTCTTCTTTTTGTAGTGTAGGAGATCTTCTTGTTTGCCTGTGGCCAACCACCTTTGTCTTGCTTTGTCCTTGTCTTTACTAGCTTTCTCGCATTCTTCATCGTACCAATATTTTCTTTTATTGTATTCCATTAGTCATATCGTCTCCTCTGCTTTTGTTAAGATACCATCTTTTATGTCTTCCTATGTTTTATCTTTGTTCGATGGTTTTAGGACTCATCAACTTACATCCAGAAAATTTACCATTTACTCAACATACACACACTACACATTAGTCCATTGAGCTAGTGATACATTTGACTGTAGAACCTTTTGCGACTGACTGAATGACTAAAATTACTGGCCATTACAAAATATTTATTTTCAAGTTCCATTTTCATATAAATATTTTATTTTTCCGCCTGTCCGTTAGTTAGCCACTCCTAGCGTAGCGATATTATATCAACAAGTTTACAACCGTGTTGCAGGAAATACTCTTTAATTATTACAGGCGATATTATCTTACATCAAAGTGGCCTCTACAAATTAAGTAATCTAGTGCTCTCCTTTTTTGGGGGGATAGGAGTTGTAACATGAAATTTATTACAGACAAGGAAAAAACCGCCAAATATATTCGTAATCACTGTTAAAAGCTTTGATACGTGATAAACATGAATATTAAGTAGAAAATTTGGAATAATCAAAAGATATATTTTGGAGAATACTGTGAAGATTGACATTATTATTTATAGGCAGAAGACTTTAAATTAGAAATAAAAATGTTTAGTCAAAAGAGGCAGTAACTAAAATTCGAATTGTTATCTTCTGCGCTTTTTAAGATGGAAATTACAAAGTAAAACAGAGTAGTGAATTGGTCGACAAGGGGATCTATAATTTCATCGATTTAAAAAAAGCATTCGACAGGGTCCGACATGAAAAATTAATAAAATTATTGAAAAACAGAGTTATGGACAGACGAGATTTACGAATTATCATCAATCTGTACTGGAATGAAAAAGCCAATATAAAGATAGAAGAACAAGAGTCCGAGAATATTGATATAAGGGTAGGAGTAAGACAGGGCTGCGTTATGTCGCCAATACTGTTTAACGTGTACAGTGAAGCCATATTTTATTAAGCGATACCGGAACTTAGTGAGGGAATCTCTATAAACGGAAAAATAGTAAATAACATAAGATTCGCTGATGATACCGTTATAATGGCAGACACCCTGGAATCGCTACAAGAGTTGGTAAATATAATTAACACGTTGTCGGACAATGAGTGCGTGAAATGTATAAGAAAGTGTGACACTTGATGTATTTTGCAAATGGAATAGGGAAAAATGCAAACGTTCTGTCCGTCAACGTGTTAACGATTATTGCATTAGATATGGACTAAAAATAAAGGAAAAAAAACTAAATTTGTGATTGTCTCAACAACACAACATGGAAATGAAAGGTTAATGATAGAGCAAATCCAAATAGAAAAAGTAAAGACATACAAATATCTGGGAACATGGGTTGATGCCAAAAATGACCAAAACAAAGAAATTAAAGTCCGAATTGAAACTGCAAGGCAATCATCCATAAAAATGAAGACAATGCATACAAACAAAGACCTTCAATTGCCTCTCAGAATGAGATCTCTAAGATGCTACATATTTTTTTATTACTATACGGAATAGAAGATTGGACAATGAAGAGACAACACATAAGAAAAATAGAAGCGTTCGAAATGTGGTGTTACAGAAGAATATTGAAAATTCAGTGGGTTCAAGGGATTACCAAGGTTGAAGTGCTACGACGTTTAAATAAGGAGTTAGAAATTATGAATAGTATAAAAAAAGAAAACTGGAATATTTGGGTCACATAACCACAGGAAAAGAATATGAGTTGCTGAGAATTATTATGCAAGGAAGGAACCAAGAAAGAAGAAGCATAGGAAGAAGACGCATCTCCTGGCTGAGGAACCTTAGAGAATGATTTAACTGTAGTTCATTACAACTATTCAGAGCAGCAGCCAACAAAGTCTCCATAGCCATTATGATATCCAACCTCCGATAGGAGATGGAACTTTAAGAAGAAGAAGGGATCTATAATTGCATCCACGACTTGTCGTTCACCGTGATAACAATCTTTAGCGGACTAGTTCCTTTTATACCCACAAAAGTGAATACAAATAAATGAAAGTAAATATATGTATTTCGGTACCTGTGTATTCTTGAAACAAAAAAATTCTAATATCAAGTAACCTGCTAATAAATAATTGGTTCTGCCAGACAGTTTAGAATTTTACAGTTTTAATATACGGTTATGAGGTTATCACTAGTCATAGTAATGCAGTAATGTTACACTTCTTTATAATCACTGTTATTAAAAACAGCAAACAATATTACAATAGATGTTAATCACTTCAACTGAATACCAGAACTATTCAAATATTGCTACTACTACTTGAACTATCAACTTATATTTTCTGACATTTCAGACATTACAAGACATTTCGGTATATTTCCATGATATCGAGAATATTCTCTATTTTTAATATTTCTTCTTTTTCGTCAAGGGCCTTCTTCTATGTGTAATAAGCCATACGTAACTATCGTAATACTGATCCTTCCTTCACAGTTATCCGTATCGATTAACTGTTATATCAGGGACTAACTGAAGCCAACAGGATGTAGCAGTTTCATAATATGGAGCTAATCTATCGATATTAACTACTTTGGGTTTAAATATAGACGAAAACTGGATGCAGTAGATTAGATCTTTGATTTTCTGCAGGATGACGCACGGACCCTCCCAGATTTGTTAAGGTTTGGGACACAGTCCCTTCTCATGATTGAGATTGTGTAACAATACTGGGCCATCTCTTTTAAAATTTTTCATTTAATTTTTCGACGTTTGTCTGGATGAACGTTTTTCTTGGCAGGGAGGTAGTCTTTCAAAAACAAGATCTTAAGAAGATTAATTTCTCTTGTAATGATCATCATCGATGGAAAGTAACCAGTCGCTTCATGTTCGGAACATCTATAGGTTAGCAGGAATATAATTTATAATAGCTGAATTCTGCTCAAAGCTGAGAAAAAATTGAAGAACAATAAATGAGAGTACTCAATTGCAGTCTAGACAAAATGGCATATGCAAAAAATCTATAGGACTGCAGCATTAATTGTAGCAGTCCATGTCTCGCTGTTCCTCACGATGTGGCCAATAGACAAGGCGAAAACGGCGGGTTCGTTGGGAAAAATATTCCCATTAGTTTTCTTTGCATAATTACGTTCTTGAGACATCCCAGAATAAGGTTCAAGAAGTCGCCTACGTAAAAAGTGGACCAAATTTTTTTTAACAATTTTTTTTATCAAATTGAAAAAATCAATATTTTTGGCCCGGACAATTTTTTGTAGTTTTTTTGGATCATTCTGGATAAAAAAGATCTTTTATAATTTTTCTCTAAAGCTGATCGTTTTCGAGTTATAAGCAATTTAAAATTGAAAAAAACGAAAAATGGTGATTTTCAAGGTTTAATATCTCGTTTAAAAGTTATTATTATGAAAGTCAGAAAGTGACTAAATCAAATTTTAATGCCCCCCCTACAAGATCCCGAAGAAATTTTTGTCATTATTGTATTACTAAGCTGTTATTTTTAAGTAATAATATTGAGCGCCATGCACGTGGTAGCCGGCAGTAAATGCTGAGTGCGAGAGAGATGCCACTCCGGCATGCAGTCCAATTGTGCATCTTACTTGCACTCACATTTACGGCCGCCTACCACGTGCATGGCGCTCAATATTATTACTTAAAAATAACAGCTTAGTAATAAAATAATGACAAAAATTTCTTTGGGATCTTGTAGGGGCATTAAGCTTTGATTTAGTCACTTTCTGACTTTCATAATATTAACTTTAAAAAAAAAATCTCATGGGAATATTTTTCCAAACGAACCCGCCGTTTTCGCCTTGTCTGCAAGGTAGGTATTCGATTTTGGCTGTTTCTATTATGGTTTACAGGTTAAAAGAAGTAAGAAGATACAAAAGAGTAGATTCTAATAACACTTTAACCTTTAAACTTTTAGTAACATTAACCAATTTCTATAAGCTCAATTCTGCTCAAAGGTTAGAAAAAATTAAAGAACAATAAATGAGAGTACTCAGTGGCAGTCTTGACAAAATTACATAATGCACACAAAATCTATAGGACTGCAGCATTAATTGCAGTGGTCGATATATTTTTATGGTATTCGATTTTGGCTTTTATTTACAAGATATTCGATTTTGGCTGTTTTTATTGTGGTTAAGAAAGAAAGTAAACAACTGAAGCACGATAATGAAAAAGAGGCATTCAAAACACTCAACATTGAGATAAAACCACTTTGTCAAAAATATAAAATCTCTTACCTAAACCAAATATACAAAAAAGTAGAAGAGCGTAAGAACAACATTGATACCATAGATATAAAAATAAACTAGAAAAGAGATAGATGAGAGCTAGTAAATGCCAAATATGATATATCAAATATATGGAAATAAGTCCGAAGTACACATACAAAACTTTTGTGAAAGAACTTACACGCTAAAAGACGAAATAGAAACAGCAATTAAAAAACAAAGAAGCCGAGAAGAAACAAAAAAACAAAGAAGAAACTCAAAGGTGTAAATAACCCTTTTAGTCCAGGGCGCATCTGTTTTGAGATGGACGTTGAGAGGTGTCTCAAATTTTTTGCAGAAATTGCTTGAAAATAACTCAAATAATAATATTTGAGTTATCCTCCCACTCAAAAGCGTCCGGAACATTGTTTAAATATTCAAAATGTCAAAATATGAAGGAAAAATTCGATTTTTTTATTGGTTTTTTGATTATAACTTTAAAACTATTCATTTCTAATAAAAGTTGTACTGACATAAAAGTTGCGTAATTAAACTTTCTACTTAAACTACATTATAGAATTGGTTAAAAATTTAAAAAATAGTCACCCTTGTTGCAAAATTACAATAATTGCGAAAAAAAAACAAGTATTGGCATTTTACGTTTTTCAACCATTTTTGGTACACTTAGAACCTTCATATTGTACCCAGAAAAACTTCATGATATAGTAAAGCTACACTGTAAATTTCATTGAGATTAATTTAACATATTTTGCAAAATAAATTTTGCAATCCAGCTTTCGCAAAAAAAAATTCATTTTTTTGAAATATTGCAGGACTGAAAATAAAGCAGAGAGCAAGTCGATTTTTTTTTGCTTATAGAAGTATACTGTACCTTTCATTTGCAATTTGCAAAATTAAAATCGATTAATTACCACGGCGTCAGGAAATTTTTTAAATAAACATTAATTTTTGGTGCTACGCGCAGGACAGCGGTGTTCAATTCACACAAGTTGATTTCCACCAAAATTTTTTCCAACCTTTATCTAATATATTATTTTCTTAATCTATATTTTGTTGTATTTTAATATTTTAATTCCACAAAAATCAAAATACTTTTATTATTGTTTTGTGAAATATTGTTTAAACTATTGCATATGTTTAAAAATAATAAACTTTTATTCTCTAAGTTAAAATATATGAACAAGGAAAGTTTTTGCTAAAAAAAGTGTTATTTCAAAGGATAGAGTGTGTGTTTTTATTTTGCAATAAACAAATTTATTTATTTATATCGAAATGTAATAAAAATTAAAATGTAGATATCAATCATTATCAAAGGTCATTGGAATGCCCAATAAGAGCAAACTATCCGCTGTCCAGCGCGTAGCACCAATAATTAATGTTTATTTAAAAAATTTTCTGACGCCGTGGTAGTTAATCGATTTTAATTTTCCAAATTGCAAATGAAAGGTACAGTACACTTCTATACGTAAAAAAAATTTCAACTTGCTATCTGCTTTATTTTCAGTCCTGTAACATTTTGAACAAATGAATTTTTTTTGCGAAAGCTGGATTGCAAAATATCATAAAGTTTTCCTGGGTGGAATATGAAGGTCCTAAGTCTGGTATAAATGGTTAAGAAACGTAAAATGCGAATACTTGTTTTTGTATGGTTTTTCGCAATTATTGCTATTTTGAAACAAGGGTGACTATTTTTTAAATTTCTAACCAATTCTATATTGTAGAAAATTTAATTATGCAACTTTTATGTCAGTACAACTTTTCTCGAAAATGGACACTTTTAAAGTTATAATCAAAAAACGAAGAGAAAAATCAAATTTTTCCTTCATTTTTTGACATTTTGATTATTTAAACAATGTTTCGGACCTTTTTGAGAGGGAGGATAACTCAAATATTATTATTTGAGTTATTTTCAAGCAATTTCTGCAAAAAAATTTGAGTCACCTCTCAACGTCCAAATGTACTAATATTTTTACAGATGCGCCCTGGCCTATTTGCAATTATTTAGATTCTAGAAGTTATAATGAATATAATAATACAACAAATTTGCCAAATAGTATGGGAGACATGCATTTGATTTGTTGAATTTGATCTGTTGATGATTAAAAAGGATAAACCTCTTTTTAAGTATTAAATTAAAAAATATATTTATTAATGGGTGATAATTTTACGCCAATATCAGTAATATAGTTGAGTTAATACCTTGCTTTAAAGGTTAATGTATTCTTTAATCCATTAATCCAGAGAAACTGGATATCATCAATATTTATTGGATGATTTGGAGTCATATTGCTTTGCAAGGACATAAGTTTTTGGTATTTTGGAATATCTATAATTCGGTATTAATAAAAATCAAACCTATTATTCGATCACTTAATTATATTTACATTTATCTTTAAGCCGACCACTTACGATACTGCGGCGTCGTTCAATTTTGTCGAAGTCGACTAATTGACAAAAATTTTGATTGTGTGTGACCGTGCATCGAACAAAATCATTACAAATTTACCACAGAGAGACTGTGTCTGCTGCAATACTGCAGAATTAATATCATCGACGATTTTGCTTTAGTTGTTCTAAGTTTAAGGACAATTATTATTTTGTTTTGTATTAGCGTTGAATACAATAAAACATATAAGAAAAATATAACGATTCACAAAAACATTAATTCCATATAATATTTGTAAATTACAACGAACGAGCGAGATAACTAATTTAATCGACTTACCTGAGCAACTTTCTCGCCCATTTTTGGAGTGTGGATTCCGCTTTGGAAATATTTGGCGGACCCATTATCTTGGAAAGAAAACTGAAACAAAAAAGAACAAAATCGGAATTTATAATGAGATACCAAAACGTTCCGGTTTGAACGGTTTAAAATATTAACAAAGTCGTAACAAAACTTTTAATTAATCTTCCAATGCCCTCTTGCTTAGGGTAGAATATCAATGAGGTTTTACTGACGTTGATGCAACAATAAGGGATTTTTAACTAGAATATAACATAAAAAACCGAGGATCTCAGATTAAGAAAAATATATTTCTGGAAACGAGGACAGGTATGGATAACCACTTGGAATTTTACATCGCTATCCAACAAAGAACAAGAAATACAAATGTTCATTATCGGAGACGAAAAAGAAGAACAAGGTAAAACTACGATTGGCAGAGTTGGTATACAGTATGGTGAAAATGACAGGAATAAATTTATTTTTTCGTAAATGGGCGATTTTGGAAATAAATCATGAAACAGGTCGATTTTTATTATTAAATTATGATTTTCTGGAATATTATATATCATACTAGTGACGTCATCCATCTGGGCGTGATAAAGTAATTGATAATTTTTAAATGATAATAGGGGTCGTGGGCTAGCTCATTTGAAAGGTTATTCAATTCTGTATTCAGTAATATAAATATTAACATACTTATATATAAGGTGTCCAAAAAGAAGAATGTATGCAATTTATGTAATTCAAAATATATTTTACTGCGTTCAGAAAACAGAAAAAAACTTTTATTTGACAAATAAACATTGCTTTTCGTTTAAATTAAACGTTAAAACTGCCAAGAGGCAGGTGGATGGCAGCTATAACATTAAATTTAGGCAAAAAGCAATGTTTTTTTGTCAAATAAACATTTTTTTTTTGCGGCAGTAAAAACTAATTTGAATTAAATAAATTACACACATTCCTCTGTTTGTGTCAAATTATTTAATTGGACATTTTTTTGGACACCCTGTATAAATAATTATGTTAATGTTTACATTCTTGAATAGAGAATTGAATAACCTTTCAAATGAGCTAGAACACGATCATATTCTCATTTAAGAAAATCATCGATTTCGTCTTCACGTCCAGATGGATGACGTCACTAGTATGAGATAGGTATATGTCAATAATTAAAAATTTAAAAATAAAAATCGACATGTTTCAGAATTTCACGAAAAAAATTAATTTGTTCCTTTCATTTGCACCATACTGTATTTTAATTACAGTGGAAAATCCAAATATTACAGAGCTGCTTCAGGAGTAGGAATAGTCCACGAAAAATAGTAGAAATACATAAAAAAAACATCAGTTATGCTAGTGATAGACTGCATTTAAATACGATTGAACTCATAGCAACAACTCGGATCAATATTATAATAAGTATGATCCTAATACAAACCAATCACAGGAAATAAGAGATTACATCTTGTGTCATATTCCAAGGAGGTCATTTTGATCATATTTGTAGCTTTACGCCTATTTAAAATTTTGTTACTAAACTTTTGTTACTTTGTATTATTATAAGAAATTAAAAATATGCATTAAGAAGTTGTATACAAGCGGTGCCTTACAAAAAAGAAAAAGAAAGATTTTTATCAAAAATTAAACCAAGAATTCATATAAATTATTTTTAATTTGAAATATCTCAGTGGCGTTCTTTAAACAAATGAGACCATTATCCAATGATTACTTAATATCAAATTCCTAGGTATATAGCAAAAAAAATGCAGTAACTACCTCTTATTACCGACCAAAATTCATTTGCACATCTCAACCGATTTCAGAGAAATAAATAAATCTTCAATTCAATTCAATTCAATTCATTTGCGGATATACATTCATATAGCAAAATATAATTATTTTTTATTCAGGATCATTCACTGCAGTTTTTTGTACTTATTTACTGACACCCTGTATATTATTCACACATTCACACAAATATGATTCATTATTCAAAATATATTTCGTTATTAAAGTATATTTCAAAATGAACTATTGTGTCTAAAATTCCTCGACAGAATGCAGTAGAATGAGGTTACCCGTATTAAAAGAGGAAATCAATTTAAAACAAAATATCACGATTAGTACATCAATTAATATAATATCAAGGATACATTATTTATATTTTAAAATAATATACATATAAAATCACAGTTTGGTGAGAGATTAATCTTGAGAGTAAACTAAATGTAAAACCAAATACTTACCATGGCGGAAAAGTATCATGAGGTTTTTTTCCTCGAGATTTACTTGGGGATCACTAACACGAAAATTTTACTGTCATTATTGCATGTGGTTGTGCTTTTAAAGATAAGTCAGAAGCTATGATTTTTCTGACGGATATTCTTAGGTTAAAGTTGATTTTCTGTACCTATTCTAATGAACTATCTTTCAATAAAGTGGTCTCAGAAATGCAACTCATAAATAATATTGACAATATCATTTTAAAATCAGTTACTTTAAAATTACATGTATAATACAATGTCTGAACTGTCAGTATGAATGAGCCAGATAAAATTAAATTATTAGAAGTATTATTCTTTTACCAAGCAACTAAAACAAAATTTGTTTAATTTATTAATGTCTTGTATCTTGACAAAGATTTACGAGGTGGAAGTCTAAACGTAAAGTAAATTTAATTTCAAAGTTAGATTGTGGCTTATTCTCAAATAGAATAGTAAATTGAAAAAGATGCCACAAGAAAGTACCTTCAGAGCAGTGTTGCCAATCGTATTTCTCTAGATTATCCGATGATCGCTCGAAAAATATCCGATTTGTCACGAAAAGGTATGCTAGGTCAAAAATTATTCTGTTATTAAAATCAATGTTGCCAATATTATTCTTTTAGTGCCCTTAACAACCATCAAATAACAAAATCCGTTGTTCGTACGCCAATCAGTTGATTGTAATCAATTATCATTAATTAATTTTTAATTATCAATTAACGTAACAATTAGGGAGCGTTCAAGTATTACGTAACGCGATTTTTGAAGATTTTTGACCTCCCCCCCCCCCAACCTGCGTTACGTAATACTTGAACGCTCCCTTATTAACATAATTGATTAATTAATCTCATAATTGTAATCAATTATGTTTTCAGCAAACCAATCAAAGTTGACATTGACAGTAATTAAATATTTGATAATAATCAGTTGATTCCATTTCTGATTAGCGTTCGAACAACCGGCCCTTTAATCTACTGGATTCTCTATTTCACGGTTTAAAAATTTTCGTTTATAGATGAAAATCTCGTATCCTAGCTGATTATTACCTAATTCATGTAAATACTATTTAGTTACTATTATTATATTATTCGTATTTTGTATTATCGTAAGTGTTAAATTCTAAATAAATAAATAAATCTAAATATTTCATTATTTGGATCGTTATATTAATTTATTATAATTATTTAATTAAAAAAAAAACATTTTTAAATATTATTTTATTAAAACGTAATAACTACCTAAAACTAGGTACTGGAAAAATAAATAATAAATAAATCAATACAAAATAAACTACAGCTACATTAATAGCATAGGCGCAAAATTTCTGGTCAATGCTTTTAAAATGCATTATTTTTATCGAGTCCTGAGTTACTTAAGCACTGCACTACATAAAATGAAAATAAAACTAAATCGTGCGTGAATTAGCTTTCATAAGTTTAAAGACAAAACTAAAAACTCATCGGACAGCAATAAACTCATACTCATCGAACTAATACTCATCAAAATAATAACATAGGACGGTAGACGGTTTTTGAAATTTGAATTGTATTAGTATGCCTTAAGTGGATGCACTTGTGCAATTAAATTCTAAACAAAAGGATCGGCACATGTCCCTTTTGTCAAAAGATGAAAAGTATCGGATGTCATTAACCTTAATCCAGTACAGACTATTTATAAAAATTTGGGCGGAACCAAACAAAATTAATGTGTTGTTGGTGTTGGGAATATATGGATGAGAAAGTTTTAGTCGATGGTAGATACACTGAAAAATATCCGAAAATATCCGATTTATTTAAAGATACGAAGAAGATACGACAACTCTAAAAAAGGTACGCAAATCTGATTATAACCCCCTCCGATTGACAACACTGCTTCAGAGCGATATTCATTTATTATTTACATACAACCAAGGGTCGAGTTATTTACCATTATTTTGTGAACATGGGAAATGGAGCAAATAAGTCTGGGACTAAGCCACTATTGCTTAAAAAATAAATACTAATTGTTAAGGTAAATAATTAACACCATTTCCTTCAGGTTAGGCATTTTGCCAAATCGTAGTAGACGACTCTGCTAAATTGGTAATGTTTGCTGACATTCTGATTCCACGTATCAATATTGATCGTGGACTAAAGTGCACAACACTGTAATGGTTGACAAGCTATAATTAAATTAATAGCAGGAAATTACACTTATCCACAGAATCTGGGGCTGACGAAATTTTTAACGTCTATACTAAATATCCGGAAACTTTTAATATTCGTCAATGTATCTGGCCAAGAAAGACATTTTAATTTTTATTTTTAAGTCGCCATAATAGATCAATCAAGTTAGTAAAAAATAAGCCTGTTTTCGACATAACTGAAAAGACGAGGTTTGACAGTTGAAATGTGTAGTATGAGATATTACAAAAATACTACCATCTAGGGATTCATCAATTTTTTAGTGGAACCGTTCGGGCGCCAATGTAACGTGGTCGTTGCGTTTGTTGCTACAGGTAACAAAGTCAGCCGAAGACAAAAGTTCACTTTTTAAGACATTTTTATTTGGAATCACAACATACAAAAGATAAGATAATTAGCCTTAATTACTCATTAATTTCGTTAATAAAATACGAATCGAGCTTTCGGTTCGGGTCGATGTGACGATATTTTGTACATGAATGAATGATATTGACGATCGCGTGGATTAGGAATTAATTTTATTAATATTAAATGGAGGCATAAGGAGAGGAAATTTCGCTCAGCTCGCCAGAGAAAAAGACATGTTGGAAAATACGATCACTGCCCGTATAAGGATAGGTAAAAGGAAAAACCGTCAGATTCGTTCAGCACACCAAAAGGACGGAGGAAAATGGTCGGAATAACCCACCTCTTATACCTCGTTGTTGCTTTTCGGCTTTTCGTTCCGACTTTTATATCGTCCGAGACGGTACAAAATCACGTTTTATTTAATTAATTGGTGTACTCTAGACGATAAAATTATAGTATCGTCACAATAGATAATAAATTGATTGTGAGAACGTCTTTTATGAATATTTGGAATTGACGAACGAAAGTTTTACTTTTAATATTCACAATAAATCCGCCTCTGTACTAAATTTACATTCAAGATGCAGTAGAAATAAACAAACCAAGACACGTTAAATGCTACTATACTCTGGGCTAATTAAGAATACAAGGAAAAGTTATTTACCAGCAATTTTATTGCTGGAATCGAATCTTATTATTGTATGTATTAATAATATAGGTATGCAAAGTCCGCAGACAGTGCGCTACTTTTTTTATAAACAAAATGGCGCCCGAAAATCGTGTTTTTTTCAATTTTTGCTCTATAACTCCAAAGATTTTAACTTTACACCAAAAACACTCAAATAAAAATTCTCCGCAATTAAATTCTGCATAGAGACGTGTTTTCCCCGATTCATGTCGACGAAAACTTTCCCCGGAAAAAGCGGGTTTTTTCAACAAAATCTTTAATTTTCAACTAAAACTTTAGATAAGTAATTGTTAATCAATAACTAAATAACTTGGTAATGTAAAAGCCCTTTTCGTATGGATTATAATTCCAGAAGGCGATGGAAATTGAAAGAACAGTTTAGCAACAATTGAATTGTTAATTAAAAATTTACGGTCGCTATAATAACGATAATAATTACGATGCATAAGAATAACTATAATTTTTTTAATAAAAAGACACTATACCTATCTCATGTACTTTACAGAATTGAAATTTGACTATATAAGCGACCTCAGGAATATTTTAAAATTATAAACAATTTTTTGGCTTAAAAACAAATAGAATATCTCGGGAAATATTAAACTAAATTAAATTGTGAAAACGGTATTCGAAAAACAGCGGCAAGATGCTTCTTTCAAAAGAACAAACGTTTAATTATGACGAGTGGTTCCTGAGATACAACCGGTGAAAATTGACCGGAATTTACGGCAAAGATATAAAGAGTAGGATCATAATTTTCAAACCATCACCTTTTTATTTTTGTCCTCTTTCTCCACACCAATTTTCATATCTTTAAAATACTCATAACATATATTATGATAATAAAAACTATCGATAATACGTGTGAAAATTGCCAAAAATAGCAAAATTCCAATCAAAAATTAGGTTAGAGAAAATGTAACCCTCAAAGTTCAAAATCGGTATACGTTAAAAAATGCATTTTCTCGGCTTCCTATGGAGCAATTTCCTTCATTCTTTTTTTGTTCCCTAATAACTCGAGTAGAGCCATCGAACTAACGCATTATTAAATGTTAAACTTGCTTTTGTTTTGTTATAATAGATTAATTCATTTATAAGAACAGAAAACTACATATTTTTTCCAGTTGTAAGCTTTTTTTTAGATAAACTTACTACCTTTTAAAGTTAAAAACATAAATATTCTCATTTGAAAGCTGTATAATTATTTAAACAATTTTTATTTAAACAAATTAAAATTTTGTGTTATAATAAAAAAATTAAATCATTATAACAAAACAAAAGCAAGTCGGACATTTAATAATGCGTTAGTTCGATGGCTCTACTCGAGTTACTTGGGAACAAAAAAAGAATGAAGAAAATTGCTCCATGGGAAGCCGAGAAAATGCATTTTTTAACGTATACCGATTTTGAACTTTGAGGGTTACATTTTCTCCAACCTAATTTTTGATTGGAATTTTGCTATTTTTGGCAATTTTCACACGTATTATCGATAGTTTTTATTATAATAGTATATGTTATGAGTAATTTAAGGATATGAAAATTGGTGTGGAGAAAGAGGACAAAAACAAAAATGCGATTGTTCGAAAATTATGATCCCATTGTTTATATCTTTGCCGTAAATTCCGGTCAACTTTGACCGGTTGTATCTCATGAACTACTCATCATAATTAAACGTTTTTCCTTTTGAAGAAGCGCCCTGCCGCTGTTTTTCGAATAGTGTTTTTACGATTTAATTTAATTTAATGTTTCCCGAGATATTCTATTTGTTTTTAAGCCAAAAAATTGTTTATAATTTTAAAATATTCCTGAGGCCACTTAAATAGTCCAATTTCAATTCTGTAAAGTGCATTAGATAGGTATAGTACCTTTTTATGAAAAAATCATAGTTATTCTTATGCATCATAATTATTGTCGTTATTATAGCGACCGTAAATTTTTAATTAACAATTCAATTGTTGCTAAACTGTACATTCAATTTCCATCGCCTTCTGGAATTATAGTCCATACGAAAAGGGCTTTTACATTACCAAGTTATTTAATTATCGATTAACAATTACTTATCTAAAATTTTAGTTGATAATTAAAGATTTTGTTGGAAAAACCCGCTTTTTTCGGGGAAATTTTTCGTCGAAGTGATTCGGGGAAAACACGTCTCTATGCAGAATTTAATTGCGGTGAATTTTTATTTGAATATTTTTGGTGTAAACTTAAAATATTTGAAGTTATAGAGCAAAAATTGAAAAAAAAACACGATTTTCGGGCGCCATTTTGTTTATAAAAAAATTAGCACACTATCTGCGAACTTTGCATACCTATGTTATTAATATATACAATCATAAGATTCGATTCCAGCAATAAAATAACTTTTCCCAAAAATGGCCTATTCTCCGATAATCAGCCCAGACTACTAGGAGCACTCCCGAATCATAATTTACAATGTATAAACTTTGAAAATCATGATTTGGGATTTACAATGTATATGTTACCGGCCATACCCGATTTCAGGACAAACTAGTTTGGCCTAGGCCAAACTAGTTTGTCTTAAGCCCGGTAGGATATACTAGTATGACCTAGGCCAAACTAGTTTGTCCTATCGCGCGTAGGCCAAACTAGTTTGTTCTAGGCCAAACTAGTTTTTCCTGATATAATAAAGACTCACACTTCAGGATAAACTAGTACGGCCTAGTCTAAACCAATTTAGCCGAGTCGAAAGTAATTTCGCGAACATGTAAGGACTTTCACATGCAGGGAATTCCCAAATCACGTCCTAACAGAGATGGCAAAAAATTATACATCGATATTTTGTATCATAATATGATACATCGAATGAAGATATTGATACATGCTATAAATCAATATATTCTTGTATCATTAAATAATATAAAAAATAATAAATAAACGGATGAGGTTTTCTCCAAAAATTAAAAGAAAAGATTCACTTATGAATAAAATCGAGTACGAATTAATATTGTTTTCACCAATTTTGAAAAAAATGTGAAAACGTTGAATTATCCACGTCCGTCTGTTCATCCGTTTGTCCGTCTGTCTGTCTCTCTGTCAATTCAACTCCTTCGTCAGAATACCAGGTAGAATGACAAATGAGGTGTCAAATGAAAGCTTAATCCAAGGATGGCACTAAAGGTGAGAGATTTGACCTACCGCGTTTGTCCGACCGCGAATATAATTCCTTCGTCACTGTACCACTTAGAATGACAAATGATATGTCAACTGAAAGCTTATAATATAATCCAAGGATGGTGCTAAAGATGAGAAATTTGATCTAAGACTTCCGGTTTTAGAAATTCGACTAAAAGTACTGTTTTAAAGTCACCGGAATATTACAAGTGATATATTATGTGACGCAACTTCGAAAGACGAGAACAAATATATACTTCCAGTTTCATGAGTGTCTGAGGTGTCGAATGAGAGCTTATAATCCAAGGATGGTATTAAAGATGAAAAATTTGACATCGGACTTCGGTTTTAGAGTTGCAACCGTAATTACTGTTTTAAAGTCACTTAAAATATGATATAAATGTAAATAAAGATGACTCAAAATTAGTAATATCGTATATCGATCTTCGCAGAGTTACACGAAGTGTTCAAATATTGACTTGCAGTTCTACTTTTGATTACTTTGGGTGAAAATCTAGGACTTACGAAGTCCAATTACTTGTTTTTATTTATGTATAAAAACTATCCCTGGATATATCGCATGATGTTTTTAAAACTTTGGAGCAAAAATTGTAGCGAGATTATTCTTTTTTGTGCAAGCATTTTATTTTACAAAATATTATTCACACTATGCTGAGATATCTAATAAAAAACAAAATAAAGATAGGAAAGGAAACTCAATACTAGTTTGGCCTAGGCCATACTAGTTTATCCTAACGCGCTTAGGACAAACTTGTTTATTTCTACTGCCGCTTGATTATAAATTTAGAATAACTAAAATAAGACGGCTCTTGTTTCGATTCACATGTAAATGATTATGTATTATTTTTATTAGTTCTACTCCTATTCTGAGTATTGGGAACTAATCTTTGTTGGAATTTTTACCGTGCTGGACAGGCGGGAAGTGAGATGCAACCTGATAGATCTTCCTCGGCTTTCTTAGGCCCGGAAATGCGTTGGCCTGCAAATTTTAGAAGCCACGAATAGTGGTACCAGAAGATTAGTTCTAATAAAGTTTTATTTTTAATATTGTTAATATTGAATGTAAAACTTTTATTCGTTTCATTCGTTTTCAAAAATACTTATTAGTTTTCTCAGGATTCGAAAAAACTGACTTCATTTAAAACACATTGGCGCGAAATTTTTTATCTACGCCTTAATACAGCGCATATTTCATTTTGTTATTTTTTAATTAATATTATAGCTATACAAACCTCTGGTAACTTTTTCATATTTTTCCTTAAAGAACTCCTCGATTTTTTTCTTCCACTAACAGTTCTTTCACACAAAATCGACACCTGTATCATGATGTGCTAATTTGTTTATGCACTTAATTATTTTAGTGAATAAATGTATAAAAAAATATTTTGTAGAAAAATTGGTCACGTTAATTACAATCAGGCACAATAGTTGAGCAGTTTTTTTAAGTTAATTTCAATGGTTAAGCCGTTTATCACATCCTACATACAAACGATCAAATATACCTACAGGAAAACATATTCTTCATTCTGTTAGAATCTTTACTGAACACTGATTTTATTTTATTCAAGGCACTTAATATTTTTCGATACATAAAACACAACTATGACGTTTTTATGTGACAGTATTAACAGAAGGTTAAAGTTGTTTTTCGTGTCATTTTTCTGACTTCCCAATAAATCTATTTTTCAGCTACTCGTATTTTGAAAGTTTATTTGAAAAAATAATACACTTGTCAAAAGAATAAAAAATGTTAATGTAGTAAAGCAAACAAATAGGATAGGAAAGTGGATGTTTATATATTTCATGTGCAGTATGTTATATTTAGGTCATTAAATCAAACATTTCAGTTTTATACTGGGTAGTACAAAAGATATCAAAAAGATAATTCGTTATCCTGAACTAAGGTACATGCAGTGTTAGTATATTGGACTAAAAAACCAAACAAAACCAAATTATCGGAACGTATTACAAAATAAGTTGTTGAATGTTCAAATGGAAAAAGTTTTATTGCCGGTAACATTGTAGAAACGTCGATCGGACAGCTCAGTGGGACTAGCGGATGACCGCCACTTCACTTCGCCGTGAGGTATGTGAGTTCGAGCCCAGCCAGGTCATCGGAAAACAAAAAGGCTAACGCGTCAGTATAAAATTCTAAATATAAATCTGGCGCTTAGACTGGAATATGCGGGCGTCTGATCGGCCTATGAGAGAGCAGTACGGCAAGGGATAAGGGCTTGCGGCTCGGTGATACTCCCCCATAGATCCCTACCGGAAGGGCGTTAACGCCTAAAATACCGGTGTATACATACATACATTGTAGAAACAATGAGTGATCAAGAAAAAATATGAAGTTATTCGAGCACTTAATAAATAAATAGAAAGCAGTTGGATCATATACAGAGTGTTTGGTAAAGAATGGGCCATAGCTTAACCTTAGATTCCTGAGGTTAAATAGGTCGATTTAAGCTAACTTACCTTGGTACAAAAGTTGATAATAGCCGAAATACAGGGTGTCAAAATTAAAGTTTTATTTTATTTTATTTATTTTTGAATATTTCCTGTTAGGCATGGGACAACAACACGAAATTTGATAAGTGGTGCTGGTACTGTACACCCTACTAAATTATGTTAAACAAACGTTTCTAGCTACATACTACCAGAGGCTTACGACGGGGGAACGTGAATAGTTGGCCCTTCCCAAATTCTACGTCACTGGCGGAATTTCTATTTTAGTGCAATTTTTTGATTCTCCAATACTTTCTATGTAAATAATATACTCTTTATTTGTAAAGATAAAGTCATCAGTTTTCGAGATATTTGAAGCTAAAAACGAAGGAGCATGATACATCAATGAAAATAAATGTGCCTTTTCATTTTTAACTTCAAATATCTCGAAAACTAATGACTTTATCGTTACGAATGAAAAATATATTATTTGCATAGAAAGTATTGGAGAATCTAAAAATTATGCTAAAATAGCAGTTTCACCAGCGGCGTAGAATTTGGTAAGGGTCAACCATTCACTTTTCCCTGTCGTACGCCTCTGGTATTAACCAAAAACGATTATTTAACATAATTTAGTAGGGTGTACAGTACCTACACTTTCTGCCAAGTATCATAAGGATATGTCAAATAGTTTTATAGTACCGGGCACACATAGTTCTTAAAGTTTGAAATAAACAATAAGTTATTTAAAAAAAAGAATACTTTAAAATAATTTGACATATCCATGTCATACTTGGCAGAAAATGTAGGCATTCTACACCCTACTAAATTATGTTAAATAATCGTTTCTGGCTACTAGCAGAGGCGTACGACAGGGGAAAGTGAATGGTTGACCCTTCCCAAATTCTACGCCACTGATGAAACTAATATTTTAGCTAAATAAAATTAACATGAAGTAAAACTCCCTAGTGTAGTTGGTATATTTAATAAAAATTCTAAAATTTTTTAAAAATCCAAACGGATTACGTTCAAAACGTTTTCGGACTTATCAGTCCATCATCAGTGAACCTAAAAGTAAGTAATCTCACTTAGTAAAATTGAAAAGGGTGAAATTTTGAATGTTAAAAATTGAAAAGTGTGGTTACGATTACTTACTCTCTGTCCTTGCTAAATAGCCACAATGCCAAACACTGGTCAAGATGTATGTTCTAACTACATGGTAAAATTTGTTAAACAATTTGGCTTACATTGGATGCCAACGGATTAGTACTAGGTACATGATGCTCTACTCCATTAATTAAGAGATTTTTTATTATGAATAGGTAAAATTAGTATTAGTATAAGTATAAAATAGTATTATAATAATAATATATAATTATAATACAATAAAAAGTATTAGTATAAAATAGGTATTATATAAAAAATCTCTTAATTAATGGAGTAGAGCATCATGTACCTAGTACTAATCCGTTGGCATCCAATGTAAGCCAAATTGTTTAACAAATTTTACCATGTAGTTAGAACATAGATCTTGACCAGTGTTTGGCATTGTGGATATTTAGCAAGGACAGAGAGTAAGTAATCGTAACCACACTTTTCAATTTTTAGCATTCAAAATTTCACCCTTTTCAATTTTACTAAGTGAGATTACTTACTTTTAGGTTCACTGATGATGGACTGATAAGTCCGAAAAGGTTTTGAACGTAATCCGTTTGGATTTTTAAAATTTTTTAGAATTTTTATTAAATATACCAACTACACTAGGGAGTTTTACTTCATGTTAACTTTATTTAACTAGATGGTATACAGCCAACCTTCGGGTATTATTCCGTTTTATTTTTTAATATTTTAGCATAATTTTTAGGTTCTTCAATACTTTCTATGCAAATAATATACTCTTCATTCGTAAAGATAAAGTCATTAGTTTTCGAGATATTTGAAGTTAAAAATGAAAAGGCACACTTATTTTGATTAATGTATTATGCTCTTTCGTTTTTATCTTTAAATATCTCGAAAACTAATGGCTTTTTCGTTACGAATGAACAGCATGTTATTAACATAGAAAGTATTTCAGAATAAAAAAATTGCACTAAAATAGCAATTCCGCCAGTGGCGTAGAATTTGTGATGGGTCAACCATTCGCGTTTCTCCGTCGTAAGCCTTTGGTAGTAGCCAGAAATGTTTGTTTAACATTATTTAGTAGGGTGTACAGTACCAGCACTTACTAAATTTCGTGTTCTTGTTCCATGTCTGCCAGGAAATATTCAAAAATAAGTAAAATAACAGTTTAATTTTGACTGTATTTCGGTTATTATCAACTTTTGTACTAAGGTAAGTTAGCTTAAATCGACATATTTTAACCTCAGGAATCTAAGATTAAGCTATGACCCATTCTTTACCAAATACCCTGTATATAATATCCCTGAGTAAGTATGTATAACGTTAGGAAAGACGGTAACAAAGTGAGGTAATAAGTTTGTAGTAGAATTATGAGAGTGGGACATACACCAGATAAATAGTGAAGACATATCTTGGTACCTGTATACAACAAAAAAAAAGAAATTTTTAACAAAACTTCTGTCTGTGATGGAAAAAATAGAGGAATATTATTCTTTCCCTTAAGACGTTTTTGGTAGGTGCTCAAAAAGAAAAGAATATCCAGAGAATATTTAAAGGCTGTGGTAGATATGTACGATGCACTAAGTGGTGTTGGTTGGGCTAGGTATGGACGACACTGATAAAGGGTAACCCCGTTAGGATAGGAAAAATGCCCTTACTCCCAGAATTCAATTTTTTAAATCTTTTTACGTTATATGTCATTAAAAATAAGACTATTCCATGTTATCCCACCACACTGTCTCTCTCTCTCCGTACTTCTACCTTCAAAAACGTCATTTTTTCGTTTTTATTTATTTTTTTGGTGGGTTGCAATAAATTTAAAGATTTAAAAAATGTTCACACGCATTCTTGAGGTTTTTATAAAATAAATACATTTTTTTTTTCGACAAAAGAGTGCATTTTTTTTTAAATTAAAAACTTGTGAAAACTCACAAAATTCCTTAAAAACTTGAAAAAACATGGTTTTTTAGATGGTTAAAAGTCTTTAGCATAAGTTTTGAATATCTTATTATATATAACCTGTAAAAAACCTTCCTTGGATCTACATATTTTGAAATCTATAAAATGGAGAAAATCTCCCAAAACCTGTAAACATAGTTTTGCGGATTTTTGAAAGTGACATACTTTACTAAAATATCTGGAAAAAAATCAGAAATATATTTTTTGATAAAATATACAACATAAGATGATAGACCTGCAAAAAAATGCGTTTTTAGGTTATGTACACTCATCCTAAGCGTCTATAAAAAATAAAAAAGTCTTGTAAAAACGTCAACTGTACGGGTAAATTTTTTGAAATGTAGTTTACTCAACCCTCCTAAAAAAGCAAAAAATAACAGGTTTGTGCGTCTTATATTTTAATCACACAGAACGTAGAAAATGAAAAAAACTTGAATTTTGGGAGTGAGAGCATTTTGCGTATCTTCACGGCGGTACTCTTTATTTCTGCCAAAATAAATTATGATATAATCCAATTTTAAAATATTTAGAAGGTAAAGATTAAACAAAAGTGAAATTAAATTGATTAGATTAATTGAATTATTTGACCAATGATAACGTTAAGACACTGGAATGATTGTAAGCCGTAGTAGGGAACCTGCATAAAATTTTAAATTCGAAAATAGAACAACATAATTTAAAACATATGCAAAAGAAAAAAAGTTTTTTTTTTCTTTCGTTTGGTCCCTAAAGACAATTAAAATCGAGAGAAAATTCAAATTATAGTAGGCATCCCAACACGCGCCCTCGTTGGTCGTGACGTCATATCATTATAGTATTTGATGATCTCGCCATTAATTCATTAGGTTTGGCATTCGTTATGACACTCAGTTTTATAAAAAATATTTTAATAGTTGCTACTGTGACGTCACAAAAGCTCGCGCGCTTTTCAGAATATCTGTATAAATACATTTTGTATTAAACGTTTTCAATATCTACACAAAAGATTTTAAATTTTTAGTTCTAAGTTATTATGAGTTTTTGAGGCCTGATATTTTGAAAATCTGATTTTTAAATAAAACTGAACATTATAATGTAATAAAATAATGTGCAAGTTCCCTTATCTATGATCGTTATTACATATTTATAGCAACTATATTGAGAAACAGGCATTATAAAGCAGGTAGTATAAATAGAGCGCGATGAATGACATGGAAGGGGACGTATGGTGAAGAATGATAGACAATCAATAAATGCCTTTTGACAAAACGAAGATATCAATAGAAGAGCTAAGCAAATATGTGAAGAAAAAACAAAGGCAGTGAAACAAATTCAATGAAAAATCATTTGTTTTTCAACGTCATCATAAAATATTATTACTAGAAGTTGGGTGGAATATAACATAGGGGAGGAGAAACATACCTCTTTTTAGAATCATCGAAGGAGCAATAAAAACTGAAAAAGCTATAAAGTTAGAAAATAGATAAGAAGGTAGAATACTTTGATCAGCTGTTAAATTTAAACATTAACAACAAAAACTTAAATAAAAATATGCAGGCAACAGCAGAGCAGAAAATGACTGAAATACGTCAGAACTGTCAATTCGGGAAATAGAATAGTTAATAAACCCTTCACAATAATAAGTAAATGAATAACGAATCTGCTGGACAAAATATCATCTCAGCAGGAACGTTTAAAGTGAAAAGGCAGATGCATGACTGTCTCAGTAAATTAATAAAAAAATATGAAATCGGGAAAAGATATATCCGAGCATTTTATCTTTTTTCACAGGTTTTCAATCCAAAATACGTATTGGGTCACCCTATATATTCGACATATAAACGCAGTCAATTTTACTTCTGTTATTTTTTATGTATTTACGTATCTATCCAGTTTTAATCAAGGTATATAAAAACAACAAAACTAAATACAATATACATGAACTGTAGGTTTTGATTGGCTAACAGTAAATAAAACAAACAAACTATGCCTGTATCGTAAACACGATGAAAACTGTTGATATGTTAAAAAAGATTGACCACAAAACCACTGGCCCATTTCCACAAAACACAAACAACACGGGGGAACAATAATAGCTCTAATAAATCAGTTGCGATATGAACAATCCTTCAACTTGTCCATCCGTAAAAAAATCTGTCAAATAATAATTTCCGAAACAAAAGCACTCTCGGGAAACGCACACTTCGATATCGACAAGTGACGTGATTAAGAAAAACTGAGCATCGAGATGAGTCGTCTGAAAAAGCTCGCCATGCAGGCGCCTATAGTGCCATAGCCACCTATATAAATAGGTTGTAAAAGCTGTGGAGGCTATTTTCATCGGAATCTACAAGAACTCAAATGCAAAACCCCAATGCGAGTTTAGTCTTTTTATTATTTAGTCCAGGAAAATGGGGTTTTTGCCAGGTTGCAAATGTGTTTTTTGGGTACTATACAGGGTGGTGAATCGTAAAACGGGCCATAGGAAACTCAATGTAAAATTTTAAACTGTTGAATTCCTGCTTCCCTAATTATTTTACATCAAAAGTCATGAGAACTTATTTGTAGTGGATTGAAATATATATTAAAAACAAAAGTTTTGTTCTACAATAGGGATGTTCACAAAAAATTAAAAAGTCATTTCAAACATGCAAAACGATTAAGAAACACCCTAGGAATAATTGTCCAAAATTGAAAAAGCCTTTCTATAAAAAATCTTTATTAGAAATCTAGCATTATTTTAAATTTCAAGAACGCTTCTCTATTGGCCTGACGTCACTAGTTGCATACCCCAAGCACGCGCCATTCTCATAGTGTTACTGTTTACCTGTTTGACGTTTCAGGTCATTTTATTTTGTTCTCTTCTTGTTTTATCAGGGTTAAAGTGGAGTTTTATAGTGAATTTGTTTAGTTTAAAGTGGATAGACTGTTTCTAAGGACATATTTTGGGTTTTACAAAAATAAACAAATAAAAGGGAAGAAGGTTTTCAGAAAGCCGATTCGTATAAACTACCGACTGTAGTGTAGATGTAACAATGGTGTATGACTTACTGGCATCTTGTAAAAAAATAAATCTACCACAGCTTTACTGAGTGTATATTCCATATAATTTTCCATGTCTTCTTTAAGCTAAAAAAATAAATGCTTAATACTCCACAAAAAAAATAAAGAAAGTTGTATGCATGCATTGTACGCATGCATATTGTATACATACATTGGCTGGTTATTACTTTACCTTGGTTAGGTGTATTAAAAATATTTTTATTCTTCTTCATGTGCCTTGTCCGTTGTGGACGTTGGCTATCATCATGGCAATTTTAATTTCATTTGAGGCGTTTCTGAATAACTCGATCGATTTTTGTCCAAATCATTGGCGTAAGTTTTTAAGTCATGAGTGTCTATTCTTCCGGGTCCGTTATCAGTTGGAGTATACGATATTTATCATGCCTCATGATATGACCGAAATATTTAAGATTTCGTTTCTTAATTGTAAAAGAGATTTCTTTTTGTTTTCCCATTCGACGCAATACCTGTACGTTGGTGTGGTATGGGTCGCTCTGGATATTTTGAGGATACGTGGGTACACCCTCATCTTGAATGCCTCTAGCTTTTTCATTAATGTTTCCATTATTGTCCAGGCCTCTGCGCCATATAGCAAGACCGGAAATAATAACATTTTAGCAGCCGCATTTTTAGTGGGAGAGATATTATGTCGCAATGGGTGAAAATATTTCTCATTCATGTTGTTAAATGTTGCTATGTCCTTTTCAAATCTAGATCTTATTTCGGTTGTTTCGTATTTCGAGTTGACAACTGTTCCAAGGTAAAAAATATTTTTGAACTTGAGTATTATACATTTTCATTTCAACCAATCTTTTCACTAAATTATTAATGATTTTAATATAATATAAAGTCATACCTACATCCACATGTAGTTATTTCAAGGTATACTTTTACTAGTGCAGTCATTGAAGGTTTTCACCTCCTATTTCGTTGAACCTCCATCGATTTTCATGAAAATTGGTGAGTAGTTAAAGGATACCTCAAGGAACAAATGTGACATGATGCCAACTTGCGCTTTTACCCTGGGGGTGGATGCCACCCCTTTTCTGGGGTGAAAATTATTTTATTAAAAATAATACCATAAATCGATAGAGGGACAAATTCTAAGCAAAATTTGTTGTATTAAGTTATTAACATAAATCAATACTTTTTGAGTTATTAAAGATCAAAAATTATATTTTTTCGTAAAAAAATGCATGTTTTAAAGTTGTTTTTCACGTATAACTCAAAAACTATTGGCTTTTACAAAAAAGTTATTCCTATCAAAATTAAAGACAATAAAAAATTGAATACACTATTCACTGAAAGTGCTAAACTAATGTTAATTCAAAGTGAGTTATGGGTAATTGAATGTATATTTTTTTCGATGAGTACTCAAATCTAAGTATTCAAGCTTAAATAACGGGAAAACGATACATTTTATAAAATATACCTGCTTAACACTTATCAAAGTACTTTAGAATACCTAACAAACGAGCTCGAGAAAAAGTTAATAGTATCAAAATTAAGCAAGTTATGATGAAACTAAGAGAACCCTTTCGAATTTTTTAGGAAAAAGTGAAAAATAAAACATAAGCCATTTCATCAAAAATTAAGAGTTATAGTAATCCTTACAAAAATTTCTTTGTATTAGCATAACTAATGATTTTAAAAATTTTCAACGGTTTAGAATCCGTATTTTTGAAAAAAAGATATTTAAAAAAATCAGAATTTTTAAAATTATCGTCATTTTCATTTTCTTTTGATAATAACTATAAAAATACTCAATATACGTAAAAAATAGTAATTAACCAAATTTTAGTTTTTTCTATAAATATTATACCTTTTTTATTATTTCTGTAGGGTGAAAAATAACCGAGATAGAAACGTTTAAACCTTAAATTTTGCTGCGAGAACCATGTAACCGTGGCAGTTTAATCTTTGATTTTTAAAAAAGTAAGGGGTTTAAAAGATTAAATTTACCGCGTTTTAATAATCTTTGGAATTACCTTTCAAACCGTTTTTAGGTGAACCTGATATCTTAAAAATTAACGGAGGTATTAAAAGAAAACGATAACATTTTTTGGAAAAAATTTTAAAAGATAAAGTTTGAAAAATTTTTGGAGCATACATTTTAATGCTATTAATTTGTTCGGTATCTCATTTGATAGATATTTTTAAGTACTTTTACAAATGTTTAATAAGTTTATGTTATAAAATGCATCAGTTTCCCGTAATTTAAGCTTGAATACTTAGATTTGGGTACTCGCCGAGAAAAATATGCATTCAATTACCTATAGCTCACTTTTATTTAATATTAAAAGGTTTTTTTATTAAGAAGTTTATTTAATTTTTTATTACTTTCAATTTTGGTAATAATAACTTTTTTGTAAAAACTTATAGTTTTTGAGTTATCTATGAAAAATCGGTTAAAAACATGCATTTTTCTTACGAAAAATTAAATTTTTTGATCTTTAATAACTCAAAAAGTTTTGATTTATTTTAATATCTTTATGTAACAAATTTTTCTTAGAATTTGTCCCGCTATCTAATCTTGGGGTTATTTTTAATAAAATAATTTTCACCCCGAGAAGGGGTGGCATCCACCCCCAGGGTAAAAGCGCAAGTTGGCACCATGTCACCTTTGTTTCTTGTGATATCCTCTAACCACTCACCAATTTTCATGCAAATCGATGGAGGTTGAACGAAATCGGAGGTAATAGCTTCAGTGACTCCACTATACTGTATGTATGTATTATTAGAATCCCGTTTTTAGGAATATTCCAGTTTAAGGAATACAAATTTGAGGTCCCGAAACTTTTTCATTTACTCTTTAAGGGGGTAGGTGCAAAATCTTGGTCCAATGCTATTTAAATTCATTCATTTTTTTCGAATCCTGAGAAAACTAATAAGTATTTTTGAAAAATGTAAATGCAGAAAGAACAATAATTACATTATTACCAAGGGCCGAAAGTCTCTAGAAAACTTCTATAATGTTTATTTTATTAAGTTAGTTCTTTAAGTTAGTTATTTTAAGTTCTAGCTGCAACAAACCATTTCTTTTTCTGTTTTAAATTGGCTGGAACGGTATTAAAAATCTTGTCAGAACTGTTTTTTGATGTATTTACACACCCAGAAACAAAACACCACTTATTTGGCTATATTTTTAATAATTAAATACGTAAAAAACTGCGCACATTCAAATACACTGAGTAAATAAGTATACAAAACTATGGTTTGTTTTTTAACCAAGAGGAGTGATTCAAATTTACCACGCTGTATTGCTTGTTTGTAATTGGTCCAACCGCAGGCAAGTTTACTCCACTGTTATAAAATTTTGACACTAATGACATTTATCAAATTTTGACACTAGTGACATTTCATAGGTTAATTAAGTTATATCGGCGATTTTTGTATTTTATGTGTTATTCCTTTTATTTTTAGATTGTTAGTCTGCTTTTATATAAAAAGCAGTTGTTTTCGGAACTCTTTAGCGGCGGATTAATTTAATATAATATTTATGGATTACAGTTGAGGGCCGACTAGATCAATCAAAAAAGAAGATGTATTTGGTTATTATTCTAGTGACTTTCTTGGGTGTGAATCTGTCTTTTTAGTTTACTCCTCCTTGTTAAAAAATAAACTATAGTCGTCGATCAAAGACGTTACGACTGCTGACGTCACAGACCGTAGCCTCGCTGCAGGGTACCGTTTTTCTAGCCTCCAAGAAAATCAACATTATGAACTCATTTATCTTAAAAAATATACATTTTTATGATTGTTACGTTTTTATATACCTTGTAATCTATTGAATTTAACTATATTTAAAAATTAGTGAATATCCCTATTGTTCTACGATTTAAACACATTCCAAAATTTTGAAAAATGTAATGTATTTACCGCAGTAGGTATGTGTGGGCATGTTAGGCACAAGTTACTATTTAACTGACAGTGCGCACACTATTGACTCAAGAAAATATCTTTATTATTAATAATTTCTCCTTACCTGATGCTATCTTATCAACATTTTGTGTTTTAAACAATAAATGATAAAAGAAATAAAAAATTTGCAGTTCAAATTGTTAATATAATAACTTTGATTGTCACCAAATGCAACCTTATACACATTATTGCAGTGTGTGTGGCTTAACTTTGGCGTATTACTCTGAAAATTGTATTATATTTTTACAAAATTTTTATTAATTATTGTGCGCAGAACAATTTTAACAGTTGGTTTCAATACAGATTTCAATCCTCTACAAATGGTTTTTTATGACTTTTGATGTAAAATAATTAGGGAAGCAGGAATTCAACAGTTTAGAATTTTACATTGAGTTTCCTATGGCCCGTTTTCCAATTCACCACCCGGTATACCTAATACGTCATAAAAATATAAAAATGCTCATTACAGTTCGGAGGCATATAATAATTATTAACAAATAAGTGTTAAAAATTTCGGTTTTTTCCTTTAAATCGCTACAGCTAAAAATATTGTAACTAAATATATCATATCATATATCATTATCCATGTTATACTAGATCTCTCTCTCTCTCTCTCTCTCTCTCTCTCTCTCTCTCTCTCTCTCTCTGTGTGTGTCTCTTGTCGTTTCCCCAATAACGAGTATCGTGATTTCTTCCAATATTCCTAACAATGTTTCTCCATTGGTCTCTATCTTCAGCTGCTCTAAGAGCTTCGTAGAATATGTTTCAAGCTGAATGCTTTATTTGGTCAGACCATCTAGTTGGTGATCGTCTTTTTAATCTTCTCCCCGGAACGTTTCCAGAAACAATTAATCTCTCCAAACTGTCGTCACCTCTGCAAACGACGTGACCAAAGAATTGCAGAATTCGTTGCAGACATATTGTGGACAGCCTTTTTTAATATTGAGTTGGTTTAGAATGGAAAAGTTTGTCCTATTAGCTGTCCAAGGTATGCCTAACATTCTTCTCCAGCACAGATCTCAAAGGCATCAATTTTTTGGCGCTCGCATGCGCGAAGAGTCCAAGTCTCTGCTCCGTCTATGTTCAAGTGACAACTTAAACGAAAAATCTTCTATTTTGAACCTTATTGTGTGTAACTATTATATGCCTCTGAACTGTGACGGGCATTTTTGTATTTATAATGTATTAGGTATACATATAGTACCCAAAAACCCCATTCGAAACCTGTCTGGGTCGGTGTCCCGAATATGGTATATTTTTGCCATATTTTCCTGGAGTATATTGTGGCAGAGGCGAGGCGGCTGGTTATGATCACAATGGGAGATTAAATAATGACGGAAAGAGGAAGACAGACCGATTGAATAAATATTTTCGAAAAGATAAATAAACGAAGCATAATATTTTAAGTAGATGATTGAGGTAATAATAAAAATGTTGTGACAGATATGATTTTTTTTAAATATTTCTATCCAAACTGTTAATTGTGAGATTTATTATTACAGTTATGTATATTATGATTAAAACCAATCACTGTTTTTAAATCTGAACGGACAATAATTATAAACTGTAATAACAAATATTTACTTAATTACACCAACGATGAATATTGTCCAAATTTTTTAAATTCCTTTATTGAGAATGTAGGTAAAAGCTGCTTATGTAGAAACTAAAGATAGATACATGGAAATAAATTGACATAGGAAAAGAAGTAAAACATGTTAATGAACAAAATAAATACATACATAGCAGTAAATGAAAGGGTAAAAAGAGATGCATGCCGAGACAAAAGGTAATGGACTGATAGCCAGGTTAGACTGGCTTAAGCTGTAGGAAGGATCAGAGATTATAAAAAGACGTGCAATATCTTTTAGAGCTGTATAGTGTATAGTAACACAAAACTTCTTCATTCTTCTAAGGACCTCCTCATTTACGACTCGTAGGTCCACGAGATCTTGAATATTTTCCGATATAGCAACATCTCAAATGCTTCCAATGTTCTGCACATATCTTTGTTCAAGATCCACGATTTAACACAGAAAAAAGTACAGAAAAGACGTAGCATCGCCGCATCGCTGCATTCTTACTTTGGTATCAAGAGCGAGTTTGTGGCTCTTGAAGGAGGCGCTCATCCGGTTGTAGGTGGATCTAGCTTTTCTGGTGAGAGTTTTTCTATACTGGTTGTTGGTTTATTCTTTATTCGTTATGATGCCGAGATAGTAGTGCAGTCATTGAAGCGTAAAATAGGTTTTTACCTCCGAAAATTTTTACTATGCACCGATTTACATGAGATTTTGGAATTCGGCTTATCTTATCCTCAACTCCAAAAGTGATATTGATCCGAACTCCGTTTTTTATTTTTAAGGGGTGAACACAACCCCTTAATGGAAAAATTGACGTTGAACCATTTTATCGCCAGAAAACGTGTTTAATAATAAAGAGTGACATTGTGAAGTGTTTTCTAACACAATAACTTCATGATAAACTCATTTTCATCCCCTTGAAAACCGTACAACCCCTTACAAACAATCCCTAAATTGAAAAAGTTACAAAAAATAATTTAGTATGACATAAAAAGATTTAAATATAGAGTAAATGATATTTTACGTTTTCTATCTTAATTATCATATTGTTAATCCCCTTTTAACCCTTAAAAATAACCCCTAAATAGAAAAAATTTACAAAAAATTAATTTGGTTTGATAAGAAGACTTAAATATAGAGTAAATAATATTTTACGTTCTCTATCTTAATTATTTAGTTGTTAACCCCTTTTAACCCTTAAAATCAACCCCTCGATTAAAAATTGTATAAATAATTTCTTTTGATAAATTAAAAAGGATTTGAATATCTTTCCACGTTCTCAAAAAAGCTATGCTGGAAAATCATATGCTCAAGTTCTTTAACCCTTAAAACTACCCCTAAATTAAAACATTGAATATGTATGATTTAGTTTTTGGGCCATAACTACTTCAATTTTAAAGCTATCACAACTTATAAAAAACCATTTTGAAAGTAATTAATGCCTGGTTGCACCAACAAATCTTAAGCTCCATCTTAGCCCAGCTCAGCTTATAGATAGGGCCGATTTAAGTGTCACATACGTTGCACCATAATTTTCAATTCTTATCAAAGCAATCCACATGACAATACATTGTGGCAAGCTGAAAATTGATCTAAGACTCAGTGGTGCAACGCATATGTTTCGTTAATGCACGCCTTAAGCTTAAGATCTGTTGGTGCAACCAGACATAAAAGAGCTACAAATTTGTTCATTATAATATGTAGTGAAAATCACCATTTATTTTGAAACTGTGATGGGTCAAAGGGCTCGAGGGAGACTGTGGTTGCACTACCGTGATCTTCGTCAATTTTTGTGTGATAGGAGAAACAAACAAACCAAAATTGTTGCCAAAAAAAACCTATTTTTTTATTATTACACTTTTTTACGTATCTTTCATTATTTTTGAGATATTATGAAAAGAAAGTGGTTTTTTTTTTAAATTCGAAAAAATTTTATTCTTAAAATCGTGATTTTTTCAAAAAATATGTGTAACAAAGCAGCAAAACTGCTAGAATCCATCAATCTCTTTATACTAAAGCTGATTCTAGACCTAATACGATTAATTTTAATTTTGGTGGCAATGGCACATATGAAATCCATTGATTAAAAAAACCCTTTGTTCATGTTCCCCTTTTTTTCATTACAGCTCACTCATTATACGTACAAAAGACTTTTTTCAGTGCTCATTTTAAAATAAATTCCTTTCTCATTAGCGTGCATAAAATGTATTCGCTCTCCGCTAGATGGCATTAAAAACATCGATTCAATTTCACACAAAATAAAAAACGACTTTGATCTTCAATATCTCGCTTAAAATTGCACTTATATACTAGTAAGGATCTGTTTTTAGGTGGATGTGAGAGGTGGCATTCAGATTTTTTCGGATAAAGTTAGATGATAACTTTGTTAATAATAATTGATTTATGCTCCTTCTCAAATATACCTGGAACATTAATAAAAAAAATAAAAGGTTTAAAAATTTCAAAAAATTTCGTTTTTTTTCTACTTTTTTTGCTTATAACTTAAAAATTATTCATTTTAGAAGAAAATCCTATAGGAATAAAACAAAGATAATTAAATTTTCTATTAGATGCGATTGGTTAAAAATGTCTTAATTTATCACCCTTGCTTCAAAATAGCGATAAATATAAAATAAGGGGGCAAAACAAGCCTGTCTTTATTCAATGATTTTCCATCACTTACGTTACACTTGGAACCTTGCTAAATCGCTTAGAAAATTTTGGTAATGTGCTAAAACCGTACACCAAATTTCCTTAAAATTGACTTACTAGATTTTGCATAATAATTTTAAAATCTAAACTTTTTTTAAAAATTAAATTTTTTTAAAATCTTGCACAGCAAAAACTAGAACATACAAAGATTTGTCAATTTTTTTATATATAAAGAAGTACCCCACCTATCTAATGCACTTTACAGAAGAATTGAAATCGGATTATTTAATGTTTTAATGCCTCAGCCTCAGTCATGTTTTAAAGTTATAAACAATTTTTTGGCTTATAAACAAATTAGTGCTGTGGCCAGGAGGGGGTGCTACGGGCTCCTTTATTTAGATGGACTTACTTAAGTTTTTTATGTATTTTGACCCGTAGAACACGAATTTTTGGGGTAACAGTTGATCCGGATATCGATAAGATTGTTATATACAAAGAACTTGAGGAATTACATAAAATTGATTTTTCGCAAAATAAAACATTTTTTTGTATTTCTTGGGTAATTCTAAGCAAAAAATGTTCCTACAAGTTTTTTCGTAGGATGCATACATAGTTTTCGAGATAAACGCGGTGGAACTTTCAAAACATCAAGAAATTGCAATTTTTGAACGCGAATAACGTTTGATTAAAAAATAAAATAGCAATTCTGCTTATAGCATTTGAAAGTTTAAGTCAAATTATACCGGTTTTAATTATTTGCATTGCTAAAAACTAATTTTTTATTATTAAACAAAGCTATTTGTTTATAAGCCAAAAAAATGTTTATAAATTGCTGGCCCCTTAAATAATCCGATTTTAATTCTGTAAAGTGTATTAGATAGATAGAGCACCTCTTTATATGTTAAAAAATTAGCCAACTTCTAAATGGTCTACTTTTTGTTCAGAAAGATTTTAAAAAATTTGAACTTTTTTAAAAACATTTAGATTGCAAATTTATTATGCAAAATTTATTAGGTCGATTTTAATGAAATTTGGTACACGATTTAAGTATGTTACAAATAATGTCCTAAGTGAATTACTAAGGTTCTAAGTGCCACCAAAGTGGTTAAAAAATATTGAATAACAACAGACTTATTTTGCCCCCCTATTTTGTATTTATTGCTATATTGCAGAAAAGGTAATACCTTAAGACATTTTTTACCAGCCGTATATCATACAAAATTCAATTATCTTTATTTTATTTCTTCACGACTTTGTTCCAAAACGAATCGTTTTAAAGTTATAAGCAAAGAAAGCAGAAAAAAATCAATGTTTTTCGAAATTTTTAAATATTTTAAATTTTATTAATGTTCCGGGCATATTTGAGAAGGAGCATAAGTCAATTATAATTATTATTGAAGCTGTCACCTAACTTTATCTGCAAAAATCCGAATGCCACCTCTCACATCCAAAAATAGACGTTTTTTCGCAGATCCTTACTGGTCTATTAGAACGCTCTTTAAAAAACTAATTTGTTTATTTTTTTACCTGATACAATTTTATTCATTATAATATTATCGTTAAACTGCATATTTTTGGAGATATTTGTAAAAAAAACTGTTGAAAATCGTGAGAAAATTCCGAATTTTCAATAATTGCCAATAACTTGAAAAGTATTGGGTTTTTGAAATAACTTTATATCATATCATAAATAACATTTTATCCTTAAAATTAGGTCTTCCATCGATATCTGAGGTTATTTTGAAAAAAAAAATCCATCACCGAAAAGGGGTGGAAACCACCCCTAGGATAAAAACGGAGTTCGGTTCAATATCACTTTTGAAGTTAAGGGTAGGATAAACTCAATTTCAAAATTTCATGTAAATCAGTTCATAGTAAAAAATTTCTGAGATAAAAAGCTTCAATGACTGCACTATAGCTGTAGTTCATCTCCCTTTCTACCGGGATTTTGTTGATGTATATTTGACCTTCTTTTATCTTTTTCTTGCTAATTATTATCAGCTTTGTGCTCTATATTTACAGTAATACACAATTTTGTTCCACTGATAAAAAGAAAGTCGATCTATACTAGTTTATCGTCCAGCCAATTACGATACTAGGTTTGAAAACTAATGTATAGGTATGTACTCTCTGTCTATCCTACAGAAAGAATTATATCAGGTTATAGACTTTTCTCTGTAAATATATGAGGATGGATTATTATATATTGACCACATAATGTGTTAAAAAACTTCTTAAATTTTTCTCTGAATTCATTATTATTCCCAGAGATAAACTTATCCGGTTTTTCACCGGCTATTACTTTAAACAGAAAAAACCGTTTATAACCGAGACAACAAAACCGGAAAAATCGATTATTGCGAAGTAAAAAACGGTTTTAGGTTATAACCGGTAGGTTTTTCCCATCCCTACTCTGTTCTTCTTCTTCTTAGGGTGCGTGTCCGTTCTGAACATTGGCGATCATTCCTGAACATTGGCGATCATTCTGGCTATGATGACTTCGATGCCCCCGTTTCTACTCCATATAGAAGCACTGAGTACACGTAACATTTAAGGGGCCTCATTTTTGTTTTTAGGGTGAGGTCATGGCTGTTTAACACAGAGCTCATAGTCAAGAATACATTTTTTGCCTTTCCGATGCGACATCTAATCTCTTGAGTATTGTCCCACGGCTCACGACTCTGTATATTAAGTAAATGTACTATTCGCTAAAACAACAAGTCAAAGAATTCTTCCTGACTGTAATGACTTTAAAACTGGGACACAATGAACCACTAATAAATAAACTTTTCAGTAGTATAGTGTTACGTGAAAACAAAAATAAACAACAAAATATTCCGGGGCCACTGTCCTCATCAAACTTTATGTATTTACTCGGTAGTGCAGAGATTGCAAGTATATACAATATACTGTTTGAAATAATCGGGTTGAATTTCCTCGTTATAAACAGTAGGTATCCTAAAAACAAGAAAATATCTTTAAACTAAATATATTAAAAATACGTATGTATTATGTTAAAATTGTTACAAAAAAATTAACCTATTCATCATTTGGTTTTTAGCGGAGTAGGCTTTCGGATTGTTGAAGTTATACTGCTTTAGGCGCGATTGGGAGTGAATTTTTATTATCCTGAGCGCATGCGCACACAAACAGTATGGCGTCAGTTGCTAAATTTTTCATGTTATGTATATATCAGTGCAAAAAAGGTGTGAAAATAATATATTAGTGTTTTTTGTCTTCCATGGGAGTAAGGTAAGTATTATTAAAACATTTTTATATTTATTATACTTCACTTCGTCTGTTTGTTACCGTGAACTGTAATTATGTCCGAGAAACTATATAAACAGAAAGGTCGTGGCGTTATTGGTAGAGCATTCGGCTACAGATCGAGAGGTCTTGAGTTCAAATCCGGACCATTCCGATTCTTTTTTTTTTGAAAGTTGTAAGCATTAAAATTAGTTTAATATTTAAATAAAAATAAACTATTTAAAGTACATTTATTTCGTTGAAATCATATAATAGAAGTATAACTTCTAACGTGCGTACAAAATACACACTCTCTCTCTCTCTTTCTCTCTCTCTTTCTCTCTCTCTCTCTCTCTCTCTCTTGTCGTTTCCCCATTACTGAGGATCGCGATTTCTTCGAATATTCCTGACAATGTTTTCCATTGGTCTCTATCTTCAGCTGCTCTAAGAGCTTCGCAGAATGAGTTGCCAGCTGAATTCTTTATTTGGTCGGACAATCTAGTTGGTGATCGTCATCTTGATCCTCTCCCTGGAACGTTTCTAGAAACAATTAATCTCTCTAAACTCTCGTCACCTCTGCGAAACACGTGACCAAAGAATTGCAGAATTCGTTGCAGACATAAAGTGGCCAGCTTTTTTTAAGCTTGAGTTGATTTAGAATGGAAACGTTTGTCCTATGAGCTGACCAAGGTATACGCAGCATTCTTCTCCAGCACCAGATCTCAAAGGCATCATTTTTTTGGCGCTCGCATGCGCGAAGAATCCAAGTCTCTGCTCCGTATAGAAATATTGAGAATACAAGGGCATTAACCAGTCTCATCTTGATACTTTGAGAGATAGGTATTTACAAACGTTAGTTAGGCAATTCATCGCATTTTTTGCCATACCAATACGTCTCCAAACTTCTGCTTCACAGTTACCATCGTTAGTTATACTAGACCCGAGATAGACAAAGGTGTTTACTATCTGGTATTCCTGTAAGATGTTAGTCAGGTCTTCTTCGTCTAGCCATTCACGTCCACATCTGAACATAAGCTTCAAAGTCTTCCTTTCCATTGTTTTTTGTTGTACGCTACTTGTAGCAAATTTTTCCCAGCAGTTCGTCATCTGTCCATCAGATCATCTGTCCATCTCACAAGAGGTCCGCCTCTGGGTCTTTTGTGTTCTTATGGTCTCCAGGTTAGAATTGTTCTGTGCCATTTGTTAAGATCGCTTCTAGCTACATGTCCAGTGTATTTCCATTTCAATTTTAGTGATTTTTGTACCACATCGGTGACTTTGGTTTTCTGTCTTATCCATGTGTTTGTTTTCCTGTCCTTAAGTGATATGGCTAGCATTGCTCTTTCCATCGCGTGTTGAGTGACTCGGAGTATGTTCATATTCTTTTTTGTGATTGTCCATGTTTGTGCCCCATATGTTAATATCGAAATAATGCATGCATCAAAAAATTTAGATCTAAGATGTAGTTGAATTTGCTGATTTCTGATTATATAGTTCAGTTTGCCGAATGCCGCCCATGCTAACTTTCTTCTTCTTTTTATTTCTTCCGTTTGAATTTCCCTATTTAGTATTATTTTTTGTCCTAAGTATATATATTCTTCAACTTTTTGTATAACTTTGTTGTTTATTATTGTCATCGTTTCTTCGGAGTGCATGACTTTTGTTTTGTTTAAATTTATTTTCAGTCCTATTTTAGAAGATTCTGTGTGTAGTTCTGAAAGCATGGTTTGCAGTTCCTGTAGGTCAGTAGCTATCAAGATTATGTCATCCGGAAATCGTAGATTACTGAGGTAGCGGCCATTGATGTTTATTCCCATATATTTCTAATTTCGATTTTTAAAAACGTCCTCCAAAACTAAGGTGAACAGTTTGGGTGATAGAGTGTCTTCCTGTTTGACTCCCCTGTTTAATGGTACAGGGTTCGTGTATTCATTTTCATTTAGGAAGTATGTAGCTGTAGCTTGGTACATAGTTTCTTTTATTAAGTTAATATATCTGCTGTCTATTCTACAATTTTGCATTGCGTTTATTACGGCCGTGTGTTCTATAGTGTTGAAAGCTGTTTCGTGGTCTTATCGTACTTTTGTCTTAGCTTTCTTGATTTTCAGACTTACTTTATTGCTTTCGTACTCAACTCTTCGCAGAAGATCAAAAACTTTTTGCTCATTTGCTGCTATAAGTGTAGTGTCATCAGCAAAGCTTACATTGCAGATTTTCCTACCAGCTGCTGTTACTCCACCGGCCCATCCTTCTAAAACCATCCTAATGACATGTTCACCATAAATGTTAAATACACATATATCCTTTTTGTATATTATATCAGGTTTGAAATCACACGTTTCTATATTACGACAAGTTCTATACTCGAGTTCATTGAACAACTCCTTTTATAGGCAATACCACGGGCCATACACAATTTTTGAACAATATTTCCCCATTTCTGACAATTCTTATTCTTCTAGTGTCGACTCCACTAATAAAGGTTGGCTATAACCATTGCAAATTCGTCTCTATCGGCTTTTCTTAAAATCTGCTGTGTGTTTAACCTGGTCCATTCGCGAATGTTTTTCAGTAATTTCTGACACAACAGGATAAAGAAATTACACGGGTTCCCGTACCATAAATACAAAATTATTTGAAGCATGGTTCTGCTCAGAGCCATCTTTCAGTCCTGATGTATTGTTGTGTTTTCGGTATGTCGAGTGTCGAGAATTATTGTGTGCAATTTGGGACAAATCCGATAGTTGCCAGGATTGTATTAGCTAAATGAGATCTTCTTAAGAAATTAAAGTGGTATTTTGTGGCAAAAAAAACTTATGTTTTACTTACCTTTGTATCATCAATCACCAAATCTCGTCCACTGCTGGACATAGGTCTCCCTTAGTTCATTCCAATGTTCTCTACACTGGGCCGCCTGTAGCCAGTTTTCCGCTACTCGTTTGATGTCGTCGGTCCATCTAGTCGATGGTTGTCCTCAGCTTCTTTTATAATTTCTGGGCCTCCATTCCATGATTCGTCTTGTCCACCGTCCATCTTGTGTTCTAGCTAAGTGCCCTGCCCAATTCCACTTAAGCGTTATGATTATTTCGATGACCTCTTGAACTCCTGATCTTTGCCTGATTTGTTGGTTTGTTATGTGGTCTAGAAGGCTCACATCGAGGATTACATGTTCCATAGCTCGTTGTGTAAAGATACTCGCGGTGTAATACTGCTTGTGTGGTTTGTTAAGGAGCCGTTTTAACTGAAGCGTCTACGGCCGTTTTACTGCTGGAGCCGCTAGCGTCGATTTTTGACTAATGGTCTGATAGTCCAGGAACCGAAGCTTTCCCATCGCAATTTTTATAGAATTGATCGATTTGCTTGAAAATTTGAGAATAAGTATTGGATAGCCCAAGGGTCAAGATCTATATGATGCCGAAAGGCACTTTTACTATGGGGTGGTTGCCACCTAATTTCGGGGGTGGAAATTTTTTATTATATTTTGACCGCAAAAGTTGATAAAAACGTTAATTCTAAGCAAAAAATGTTCTATAAATTTTTTGATAAAATTAATAGTTTTTGATTTATTCGCTATCGAAAGTGTTAGTTTTATATCGAAAAATCAATGTTTTTCGATGATACTCATTTACGATTCACTCAATTTTTGCCGTAGAAAAAATTTTTTCAAAACAAATTCTTGGGAATTAAATAACCTACAATTTAATATTTAAATATTTATTCGTATCTCTGATGCTAATCTTTCTATTCTGAAGAATATGGAATTTTTTACCAAACTACAAAAATTCGTTATTCGCTTTTAACCCCAGTTTTTTTTAAACTAATCATTCTAAGCCAGTCAAACTTCTAGCATCTATTAAAAATACGTAAATAAAGATGAATTAATAAGGCCAACGACTAAAAACACTTTTTTATTTTTTTTTCTTAGAAAGGTTAGTAAAAAATAATTTTGTAGGATTTTACAAGATCTATAAGATTATTAATACTAAATCTTTTAAATTCCTCAGTCGCAAAAAGAGGTGACTTTGAAAGGGTTGGTAAAGGTGGTTTTTGAATGTTATTACAAGTTTTAATTGTCAATAGCTCACTCAATTTTTGCCGTAGAAAACATTTTTGCAAACTTTTTTCTTGGTAATTAAATAAGCTATAATTTCATATTGAAACATTTTTTGGTATCTCCGCTGCTAATCTTTCTGTTCTGAATTTTTTAAACTACAAAAATTCGTTATTCGCTTTAAACGCCATTTATTTAAAAAACTAATTATTCTAAGCAGGTAAAACTTCTAGAACCTATTAAAAATACATAAATAAAGAAGACCAAATAAGGTCAATAACTGATTTTAATTAGGGTGGTGATTAGGAGGTTGCTTCCGATCACTTTACGCTGAAAAAAATAGGGACTGACATTATTTTCATTGTCACTTAATTTTTTAGCTAGAGACTTTTTTGTATTTCTGGAGATAGATATTTTTAAATACTTTAAATTAGTTTGAATAAGATATCCTCGAAAAATGCATAATTTTCCCGTTTTATGACTTTGAAACTACAATATTTAGCATTTGACGAAGAAGAGCTAACATATAATAAAGTATAGCTCGATTACTATTGATCTTAAAGAAAACTAAAAAATACGGTTTTGTTTATTTTTTAAAAAGGTACATTTTTATTAAGTAAAGTTGTTTTGATAAAACGAAAACTTTTGGAGTTATTAGCAGAAAACTTATTAAAAACATTGATTTTTTCGATATAAAAATAACACTTTCGATAGCGAATAAATAAAAAACTATTGACTTTATCAAAAAAATGTATAGAACGTTTTTTGCTTAGAATGAATGTTTTTACCAACTTTTGCTGTCAAAATATAATAAACAATTTCCACCCCCGAGACGGGTGGCAACCACCCCCATGGTAAAAGGGCCTTTCGGCATCATATATATTTTGTTCCTTGGGCTATCCACTACGTATTCTCAGATTTTCAAGCAAATCGATCCATTCTGTAAAAATTGCGAGGATTTGTCCTATTTTAAGCTTCATTAGTTGGACTATGAGCGCAGACACGTTATAGTGGCGTGTGATGTACATCGTGTTTTCGGTGTTTTGGAGTTTTTTATTTGAGAGATTTTAACAGTCTGTGAAATTTTTCGGAGCTTTTATTTGACAGATATTTAGCAGTTTGTGAAGGGTTTCTGAGTTTTTTATTTGAGAGATTTTCAGCAGTTTTAGAAGTGTTTCGGGGTTTTGATTTGAGAGATTTTTAGTGCTTTGACATCGAAGATTCAAACCTTTCAATTCCGAAGCAACACCGAGTTTGGAGTTCGAGTTTTTACGGCCAAAGTACATGTGAATGCAATCTGAAACTTCATGGGCTTTGATCGGCCGCGAAACAACCCTGGATCCTAGACTAGTAGGGACAGGGAGCATTCATAAACTACTCGTTAAAAAGGGGGAGGGGGGACTTTGCTTATTACGACAGTATACGACAGATGGTAGGGGGTCATAAGTGCACATCCGACGTCGTTTGAAGTTCACGAATATAAAAAATATACCCTATTTTAGAATGAAAAAAATTTGTATATTACTTTTATCGCAAACTTTTCATTTCGTTTTTATCACTCACAGCCTTAATAATATTGCTAATTAGCAGTTTTATACAGAATAACAAACAATAAAGCATTATCCTATGTCTTTAAACAAACGCTTCTTTTCAGAACAACGTCTGGAAGCAATAAATATTAAACTGTTCACTTATTTACTGAATACTCTGTGTGAAAACATTCTAAAAGAATGAATAGAAATAAAACATTATATTCTATTTAATTAGTACATTGTATCTACTTATACTTAATAAAAGAAATGGCATTGAAATCAAAACAAAATAATTATCAAGATACATATGATGCAGTTAAGAATGCATAGGAACTCCGATAAAAGTGTTGACTTTTGTCCCTATAAAGCTGATTATTAGTTGTACAGTGAATTGAGAGTGTACGCGGATATTAATGAGCTACATAGTAATACTGATTTGGATACATTCGTAAATAAACTTTGAGAGCTAACTTTTAAAAATCTAGGAATAACATGGAATTAAAAAAAAATCACCAAAAAGGGGGTCTTGAGTTGCAATTGCGACGTCGGTATGATGAGGTGGGGGTCAACTGCAAAAGACGCTCTACGACGGTGGGCAGAGTATTATAAACTCCAAAATTTTTACGACGTAGTTTATGGATGTCCCCTTAACATACCAGTAGATACATCGTAAATAAATACTTATTTCTGAAAGACAGTTAACATTTCATTCTGCTTCAGAGATAACCACCATCCGTTTACGTACATTTCACCCTCTTGGCATCTTCAGAACGGCCTGTTGTATGCTCTAAATCAACACAAAAACCAACTGTCCACTAGGAAAAATTATACAAAATAATTTGCCAGCGGACGCAGTAGCGATATCTATTTAGAACCGTGGAAAATCTAAATCTTAAACTTCTAAAGTTAGAATCAAAATTATGGTGAGAACCTAAATCCCTGCCTTCTACAAATTATAAGCCAAACAAACGATAAATGAATAGACTAGCGGGAATCTACAATATGCCTTCCATAACCTATTTGGAAGAAAGATGAAATAGCTCCATTTTCGTCTTGGCACCTGGGCCTACAGGAGGCATGATTTGGCACCATCCTGGTGCTCATTTTCGGGGATGCAGCAGCAACCTATTAGGAGTCGTTTAGGTTTGTTTGGGAACAATTAGTTTTGTGATTTGAGTAACTATTGTGTTTTATATCCCAGACTTTTGGTTGATGCACTATGATTATTAATTACTTTTTTTAGGATTTAGCTTACTTTTTTATATAACATATTCATATATTAGATTATTAAGTTCCCAAACTATTGTATCTACGGTAAGTTACTTGTGTACAAGGAATAAGCCCAGAAAATAAGGTTTTTATACTTTATGGTTAATTTTGGTCGATTTCATTTCATTATATAAATTTAATTTGTAATATTATTGCTTGTTTCCCAGATATTTTGTTGTTCATTTGCTTTTCTTCATTTGTTCGGTTAATTCAAGTCGTTGTATAAGTATTTACCTTAACTTCAATTTATTTCACGTTCATTTGCATATTTAACTTTGCTTAATTCATTTTATTATATTTACCTTAGTCAGGCTTGTCCCTGCTTATTTATATTTATCGGTATTTAATTTAGTTGTACGTAGCAAGCGTACTATGACCATTTGGTACAGGTAGTCTCATGTGAGTTGTACCCTATATGTAAATAAGAGGTATTACATTTTGTAACATACATATAACAGGACTGTTGTTATATTTTATATCCTGTTAAAGTATAACCTTGTCATGTTAGAGTCACATACTATTACTCTGGGCTAATTAGCAAAATACAAGGAAAAGGTATTTACCAGCAATTTTATTGCTGGAATCGAATCTTATTATTGTATGTATTAATAATATAGATATGCAAAGTCCACAGATAGTGTGCTACTTTTTTTATAAACAAAATGGCGCCCGAAAATCGTGTTTTTTTCAATTTTTGCTCTATAACTCCAAAGATTTTAACTTTAGACCAAAAACACTCAAATAAAAATTCACCGCAATTAAATTCTGCATAGAAGCGTGTTTTTTTCGATTTACTTCGACGAAAACTTTCCCCGGAAAAAGCGGTTTTTCCAACAAAATCTTTAATTTTCAACTAAACTTTTAGATAAGTAGTTGTTAATTAATAATTAAATAACTTAGTAACGTAAAAGCCCTTCCCGTATGTATTATAATTCCAGAAGCTGATGGAAACTGAATGAACAGTTTAGCAACAATTGAAATGTTAATTAAAAATTTTCGGTCGCTATAATAACGACAATAATTATGATGCATAAGAATAACTATGATTTTTTCATAAAAAGATACTATACCTATCTAGTGTACTTTAAAGAGTTGAAATTGGACTATTTAAGCGGCCTCAGGAATATTTTAAAATTATAAACAATTTTTTGGTTTATAAACAAATAGAATATCTCGGGAAATATTAAACTAAATTAAATTGTGAAAACGGTATTCGAAAGACAGTGGTAGGACGCTTCTTTTAAAAGAAAAAACGTTTAATTATGACGAGTAGTTCCTGAGATACAACCGGTCAAAGTTGACCGAAATTTACGGCAAAGATATAAACAATAGGATCATAATTTTCAAACCATCACCTTTTTATTTGTGTCCTCTTTCTCCACACCAATTTTCATATCTTTAAAATCCTCATAACTTATATTATTATAATATAAACTATCGATAGTACGTGTGAAAATTGCCAAAAATAGCAAAATTCCAATCAAAAATTAGGTTAGAGAAAATGTAACCCTTAAAGTTCAAAATCGGTATACGTTAACAAAATGCATTTTCTCGGCTTCCCATGGAGCAATTTCCTTCATTCTTTTTTTGTTCCCTAGTAACTCGAGTAGAGCCATCGAACTAACGTATTATTAAATGTCAAACTTGCTTTTGTTTTGTTATAATAGATTAATTTATTTATAACAACAGAAAATTACATATTTTTTTCCAGTTGTAGCCTTTTTTTAGATAAACTTACTACAAGTGTACCTTTTAAAGTTAAAAACATAAATATTCTCGTTTGAAAGCTCTATAATTATTTAAACAATTTTTATTTAAACAAATTAAAATATTGTGTTATAATAAATAAATTAATTTATTATAACAAAACAAAAACAAGTTTCACATTTAATAATGCGTTAGTTCGATGGCTCTACTCGAGTTACTTGTGAACAAAAAAAGAATGAAGGAAATTGTTCCATGGGAAGCCGAGAAAATGCATTTTTTTTAACGTATACCGATTTTGAACTTTGAGGGTTACATTTTCTCCAACCTAATTTTTGATTGGAATTTTGCTATTTTTGGCAATTTTCACACGTATTATCGATAGTTTTTATTATAATAATATATGTTATGAGGATTTTAAAGATATTAAAATTGGTATGGAGAAAGAGGATAAAAATAAAAAGGTGATGGTTTGAAAATTATGATCCTATTGTTTATATCTTTGTCGTAAATTTCGGTCAATTTGACCGGTTGTATCTCAGGAACCGCTTGTCATAATTAAACGTTTTTTCTTTTAAAGAAGCATCCTGCCGCTGTCTTTCGATTACCGTTTTCACGATTTAATATAGTTTAATATTTCCCGAGATATTCTATTTGTTTATAAGCCAAAAAATTGTTTATAATTTTGAAATATTCCTGAAGCCCTTTAAATAGTCCAATTTCAATTCTGTAAAGTATATTAGATAGGTATAGTGTCATTTTATGAAAAAATCATAGTTATTCTTATGTATCATAATTATTGTCGTTATTATGGCGACCGTAAATTTTTAATTAACATTTCAATTGTTGCTAAACTGTTGATTCAATTTCCATCGACTTCTGTAATTATAATATATACGGAAAGGGCTTTTATGTTACTAAGTTATTTAATTATTGATTAACAACTACTTATCGAAAAGTTTTGTTGAAAATGAAAGATTTTGTTGGAAAAACCCGCTTTTTCCGGGGAAAGTTTTCGTCGAAGTAAATCGGAAAAAACACGTCTCTATGCAGAATTTAATTGCGGTGAATTTTTATTTGAGCGTTTTTGGTCTAAAGTTAAAATCTTTGGAGTTATAGAGCAAAAATTGAAAAAAACAAACACGATTTTCGGGCGCCATTTTGTTTATAAAAAAAGTAGCACACTATCTGCGGACTTTGCATATCTATATTATTAATACATACAATCATAAGATTCGATTCCAGCAATAAAATTGCTGGTAAATAACTTTTCCCAAAAATGGCATATTCTCCGATAATCAGCCCAGACTACTTATATTCAATTTTTAACTCGGAGATTGTGCAAATCTAGGTAGTTATTTTTAATAAATATTTATTTATTTTGTATATCATTTATTCTTATTATTCTTTTATGTTCACATTTACTGATTTAATATATTCAATATTTGACAACATGGTAAGATACCTGGGAGATTGGTCGATCCCATCTTCTGACGCCCGTAATTTAATCTATTATATTATTATATTTATGCTATCTACTTTCTGAGCATCTATTCGTATCTTCATATTACCTTTTCTAGTCATCATCACTATCTACTTTGATCTACTGTTCTTTAACAGGCATGCAAATTGGCCGTATCCATCCTTGAGTGTCAAGTTGTCGTTCTCTTGCATATATCGCTAGCTTAACTTCATTCAATTTGCGTTTGTCTATTCATAGTTCATCCCATATCTTCATCTTTGCATCTTCCTCTACTAATACGACTGCAAAAGTAGTATTTTGTTACATCGGCTTCTCCAACGAGAAAATATTTTCTTTCTATTTTCATTTTTGTCATATTAGCGACTATTAGCTACACCAATTAATGTTCTTTTCCTTACTTCTGTTGGAGTTTATTATTCTCTTTACTTTCACTCCAACAGAAGCTTTTTTTTTGTTATATTGTCAATTTATTTACGTAAAATTCCTACAAATTTTGATTCCTTGGATTCGAAATATGAATAAAACTAAGAAGAAAGACAGTTAACATTTCATTTTGTTTCAGAGACAACCACCATCGGTTTATGTACGTTTCACCCACTTGGGGTTTTCAAAATGGTCTGTGATCTGCTCTGAATCAAAACGAAAATGAACTGTCTCGTACCGACATGTATATGTCGTTAATGAGTCCACCAGCAAATTATTTCGTATAATTTTGCTTACTAGAGAGTTGGTTTTTGTTTTGACTTAGAGCAGTACCACAGGCATCTGAGGAACCCAAGAGAGTGAAACGTACGTAAACCATTCTTTATCAATTAGATAGTGTAATGTGTAGTGTGTGTGCTAGGTTAATGTCTTGTTACTTAGTAAAGTCGACTTAATTTTTTTACAGACACTAATTTTATCCAAATATATGCCACCCCTCCGGTGAGTATCTATCCCACAAGCTCAAAAATTGGTTTCATTTATTAGTTCACTGGTTGTGGAATGCATATTTTAGATTCCCCTAGTTTCTTCATTTATCGTTTGTTTGCCTTTAGTCCAGAGCGGATCTGTTTTGAGATGGACGTTGAGAGGTGACTCTAATTTTTTTTTTGCAGAAATTGCTTGGAATTAACCCATATATTAATAATTGAGTTATACTCCCACTAAAAAAGGTCCGGAACATTGTTTAAATAATCAAAATGTCAAACAATGAAGGAAAAATTCGATTTTTTTCTTCGTTTTTTGATTATAACTTTAAAAGTATTCACTTCCGAGAAAAGTTGCACTAAAATAAAAGTTGCGTAATTAAATTTCCTATAATATAAAATTGTTAAATTTTTTTTAAAATTGTTACCTTTGTTGCAAAATAACAATAATTTCGAAAAAAAGCATAAGAAAATAACTATTCGCATTTTACGTTTTTCAACCATTTCTGCTAAACTTAGGACCTCCATATTTCACCAAGAAAAACTTTATGATATGATAAAACAAGTATATTCAAATGGGAAATAAGCCACAATTTTACCTAAAAATGATTTTATTGACGTTTCGACGCCCAAGTCGGGTGTCGTTGTCAAAATACAAAATAATATTAAATAAAAAAAAATGTTGTTGCTTAGTAAAAAATTCTTCTAATAATTTATTTAATCTGACTCATTTATATCGGCAATTCAGACACGTATTATACATTTTAAAGTAGACGACTTTAAAAATGATATTGCCAATATTGATGAGTTGCGTTCCTGGGACGACTTTACTAAAAGATAGTTCATTCGATTACATGAAATCAATCCCAACTCAAGAATAGCCGCCACAAAAAATCATAGCATGTGATCTGTCTTTAAAAAGACAACCAAATGCAACGGTGGTACTGAAATTCTCGCGTTAGAGATTCCATAGTAAATCACGAGGGAAAACCAGGAAAAACCTCGCGATACTATCCCGACATCGCAAGTATTTGGGTTTACATTTAGTTTACTCTCAAAACTAATACCAAATTTTGACTTGATATTTTAAATTTTAAATAATACTAAAATACTAAATATGTACTAACTCGATATGTTACTGATTTACTAATTGTGGTATTTTCTTTCTATTGACTTCCTCCTTTAGTATGGGTAACCACATCCTACCGCATTCTACCGAGGAATTTGCGACACAATTGGTTTCATTTAGCATAATTAGAGCCGCTTCTTTGATTTTTCTCTTTTTACTATCTGCTTCTTTTAGGACTATATTTGAATCTCTCCACTGAACTCTGTGTTCATTATCCCATGCGTGTTGACATATTTGAGATCTATCAAATTCTCTATTTTTTATGTAAGACTGATGTTTATCTATATATATACACTTTCTATCAAGTGTATAGAAAACCAACACACACCAACAGATATCTCAATTACAAATCAAATCATAACATCAACGTTAAAAAGGGAATCATTAAATCCTTATATGATAGAGCCAAAATTACTTGTTCTAACGAAAATTCATTTTTAGAATAAAAACAATTGTTAACATCTATTTTATTAAAAAATGATTATCCCATATCGTTTATAAATAAGGAATTGTCAAGATTGGATCGAATGGAACAGAACAACTTAGAACGGGATCCTACAACATTCACAAGAAATAATACGAGGAAAATATCAATACCATAATATAAAAGGACTATCCGAGAAACTTAAAACAATAGGAAATAAATTCAACATATCAACAACATTCAAAACAACAAACACATTGAGATCTATTCTATCTAAAACTAAACCTAACAGTGAACAAGAAAGAACAAAGAATTGTATTTATAAAATACCTTGTGAATGCGAACAATTTTATATAGGTGAAACGTCAAGACCATTAGACGTTAGAGTAAATGAACATAAGTCTTATATAAAAAATAGAGAATTTGATAGATCTCAAATATGTCAACACGCATGGGATAATGAACACAGAGTTCAGTGGAGAGATTCAAATATAGTCCTAAAAGAAGCAGATAGTAAAAAGAGAAAAATCAAAGAAGCGGCTCTAATTATGCTAAATGAAACCAATTGTGTCGCAAATTCCTCGGTAGAATGCAGTAGGATGTGGTTACCCATACTAAAGGAGGAAGTCAATAGAAAGAAAATACCACAATTAGTAAATCAGTAACATATCGAGTTAGTACATATTTAGTATTTTAGTATTATTTAAAATTTAAAATATCAAGTCAGAATTTGGTATTAGTTTTGAGAGTAAACTAAATGTAAACCCAAATACTTGCGATGTCGGGATAGTATCACGAGGTTTTTCCTGGTTTTCCCTCGTGATTTACTATGGAATCTCTAACGCGAGAATTTCAGTACCACCGTTGCATTTGGTTGTCTTTTTAAAGACAGATCACATGCTATGATTTTTTGTGGCGGCTATTCTTGAGTTGGGATTGATTTCATGTAATCGAATGAACTATCTTTTAGTAAAGTCGTCCCAGGAACGCAACTCATCAATATTGGCAATATCATTTTTAAAGTCGTCTACTTTAAAATGTATAATACGTGTCTGAATTGCCGATATAAATGAGTCAGATTAAATAAATTATTAGAAGAATTTTTTACTAAGCAACAACATTTTTGTTTATTTAATATTATTTTGTATTTTGACAACGACACCCGACTTGGGCGTCGAAACGTTAATAAAATCATTTTTAGGTAAAATTGTGGCTTATTTCCCATTTGAATATACTTGATTATAAAAATGCCACAAGAAAATAGCTTCAGAACAACATGATAAAACAATACTGTAAATTTAGTTAAGGTAGGTTCAATAAATTTTGCAAAATAAATTTTGCAATCCAGCTTTTGCAAAGAAAATTCATTTTTTCAAAATGTTGCAGGACTAAAATAAAGCAGATAGCAAGTTAATTTTTTTTACAAATAGAAGAATAATGTACCTTTTATTTGCAATTTGCAAAATTAAAATCGGTTAACGACCACGGCGTCAGGAATTTTTTAAATAATCATTAATTTTTGGTGCTACGCGCAGGACAGCGGTGTTCGATTCACACAAGTTGATTTCCACCAAAATTTCTTCCAATATTTATCTAATACCTATATTATTTTCGTGCTCTATATTTTTGGTAGGGGAGCAAAGTATGCTAAATGTGCAGTCACTCGAGCGCTTTGGAGACCTATTGAGTTGTGAGGAGTACGTCCTAAAACCAAAAAAAGGTTAAGTAACATTTTCCATTTTAGTGGGCGCTTGCCATTTTTTAATTTAATTTTCCATTTCCACCAATCGTTTTTTCCGATTATAACGCCATCTATGCATAATTCGAAAAAATGTTTCGAATAAAAGTTACTTATTTTTTCGTAAGGAATCCAAATCTGCAATAAAAAATGGGGGCTCCTATTTAAGATTTTAAAGTAACCCCCCACCCCACCTTCGTGGGGGGTCGTGTTTAGTGCCATTCGATAGACTTTTTAAAAATATTAAATAAGTGTATTTTACAGTTTTTCGACCTGATGTTCATTTCGCGAAATATCGCGGGATCCGTATTTAAAATATTAAATTTACCCCCCACCCCTCTTTTAGAATTTTAAAAAATATTGGCACATATTTTTTAGTTTTTCGATCTGTCATTCATTTCGAGAAATATTCGCTTTTTTCTTGTGAAATTTTGGGACTCGCCCATTTCCTTACGTCCCACAGTGGTTCCAAATGCCGAAAACGTGGTCATGAACCTTTAAAAGCGTATATTGTTTATAAATTTTGGAATTACTTTCGTTCTTAATGGTTTTTGGCATCCGCTTTGTAATCCGCTGATTACGAATCTGGCCTTATTTTTTCTGAAAAAGAAAATGGCGGATCCAACACGGCAGAAAGAAATTGAAAATATAAATCAAAAAGGAAAATGTTTTATCAAATTTGGTAGGTTAAGGTCGCTGATTATAAATCTAACTTTACTTTTTTTTTTAAACAAAATGGCAGATCCAATATGGACGAAAGAAATTCGAAAATTTTATTTTAGCTGCATTTTTGTTTAAAATTTTATATTATAAAGGACTTTTGAAACTGCTGATTACCAATACACTTTCTTTATAAAGTACAATATTCAGAACCTATTACTTATGTACAACTGCCAATACATACTCAACAATCGCCAAAAACATGTAATATGCGTCATTTCCCACTTTTGTATTCAAACAACTGCCAGCAATGCATAGGCAGTTATAGGCAGCTAAACCAAAGTGATTCTGTATCTCCCTACTATATATTTTAAGATTAATAAACATTAGTCGCAGAATTATGCAGAATTTTGTACTTTTTGAATGCATCTTTACAAAATTTCAATTATTTCAAGTATATTTTCACTATTTATGCATTAACAAATTTAAGGCATTTATTCTTAATAAATGTTGATTTAAGTTACACCTTACATTACTACATACCTACTTAAAAAAGAAGAATCTGCTTTACAGCGATAAAATTGATAAACTACAAAACGTTTTACAACGTTTTCAATATACGCGTTCTTTTTCACTTTCTCTGCCGACCAAAATAAGCCCGGACATCGCCCACTTGTTCCTGAGTTGTGAACCAGAATACATTCAGTCTGATCTTCATACCTGCGTATTAGGACTCTACGATAATATGAGAAAACAACTGTAAACATGAAAATGCCTAAATAGGGACTCCTTTTTTCGCCTCATGACCACGTTTTCAGCATTTGGAACCACTGTGCGTCCGGCTCAAATCGTCAGATTTTTGAAACATACACTCTTTTGCATGTACTTAACTTACCTTATCTTAATCTGACAATTTCGAATTTTTTTAAGGATAGATTTTTTTTTCGGGCCCCCCTTAACGAACTCCCCTGTGTTAAAAGCCAATATATGGTAGAGGTACATATGCAAGGTACCAGGTTTCTCCCCATATGATAATCTGACGCGCTCGAGTAACTGCAAAAATCCCCGCTTGGGCTCCCCTACCATTTGTTGTATGCTTATATTTTAATTCTACAAAAATCAAACTAATTTGATTATTGTTTGTGAAAAATTGTTTAAACAATTGCATATGTTTAAAAATAATACACTTTTATTTTCTAAGTTAAAATATATGAACAATAAAATTTTTGCTAAAAAAGGGTTATTTCAAAGGTCAGATGTATTTTATTTTGCAATAAACAAATTTATTTATTTATTTCGAAATGTACTAAAAATTAAAATGTATCAATCATTATCAAAGGTCGTTGGAATGCCCAATCAGAGCGAACGTATCCGCTGTCCTGCGCGTAGCGCCAAAAATGAATGTTTAATTAAAAAAATGGCCAACGAGATAGTTAACTATCGCAAAAACAATAATACTCAGGTACAGAATATAGAAAAGGGACAAGAAGTAAGATCTCATAAATATAACCTAGAAAGCTTGAAAGAAGACTTAACGAAATTTCTATATAAATTACGACTGGCCACAAAATTACAAAATGTGGGACGAGAAAATATAGCAGCGGAAGAATTATACCAGCAAATTAAAAAATACATTCATGAGGCTGCAAGTGAAGCTTTGGGGTATAAATACAAACATGAAATAAAAAATACAGAATGGTGGTCAGAGAATATGCAAACGTTAGTAAACAAGAAGAAAACTGCTTATCAGAAATGTATGTCAACAAGAAAGGAGGAAGATCACAAGAGATATGCAGCATTAAATCGAGATGTAAAAAGAGAAGTAGTGAAAAGTAAAAATGAGATGTGGGACCGAAAATGCGCAGAAGTGGATAGGTATATGGGTGGAGCAAGAGTTGGGCAAGCGTGGAAGGTAATAAAGTCTCTCCAGAGGGAAGGAAAGGAAAAATCTAACATAAAGTTAATAGATCTTAAACAGTGGAAACACCATTATGAAATTTTACTGACAGAAGATAGATGTAAATTCCAAGAGATCGAAATGGAAGAATTAGCCGAACATACACAAATAGTTGAGATAACAACCGGAGAGTTAAGCGAAGCCCTCAAAAGATCTAAAAACGGTAAAGCAGCAGGACCTGGAGACATCCCAATTGAGTTGGTAAAGTACGGACCAAACATATTACATGAGATGTTGGTTCAACTATTTAATAAATGCTTAAAAGGACAAAATATCCCTGATGATTGGAATGTTGGATACATCAGCTCAGTATTCAAGAAAGGGGATAAACGCATATGCTCTAATTATAGAGGAATAACTGTTACCAGCTCAGTAGGGAGGTTGTACGGTCGAATAATAAAGAAAAGAATAGAATCAGAATACGAAGACATGGAAGAACAAAGTGGATTTCGTGCAGGAAGATCGTGTACTGATAATATATTCGTTCTACAGCAGTTAATAGAAAAACGGAAGGCAAGGAATATATCTACCCACCTATTGTTTGTAGATTTGGAGAAGGCATACGATACGGTACCTTTGAAAAAACTGTTTCAAACATTGACGAAGGTAGGTCTCAGTAGAGAGTATGTGGATGCTATCGCAAATATATACAAAAATGCAAGAAGTGTCGTTAAAGAAGGAAACTTTATATCTGAATCATTCCCCATATCAAAGGGGCTTAAACAAGGATGTTGTCTGTCTCCGACTTTATTTAAAATATATATTCAATCATCGCTAGAGCAGTGGAGGAAACAAGTATCCGGAATGGGAATAGACATAGGCAGTGGTAAATGTCTAACAACTTTGTTTTTTGCAGATGATCAGGTAGTCGTAGCGAATGATGAGGAAGACATGGACTACATGTTTAGAAAACTAAAGAAAGAATATGAAAAATGGGGCCTCAATATGAATATGTCAAAGACAGAGTATCTTAAAATAGGGGATGATGAAGAAGATCCAGAGTTAGAAATTAGAACCACGAAAAGATGTAATGAATATAAATATCTCGGATCTATAATATCTAAAGAAGGCACTACCAAAAGAGACATCGAAAAGAGAACGCAGCAGGGCAAAAAAGCGGTAAACATTCTGAGCTCTCTACTGTGGTCTAAAGATATAAGGCAAGAAACGAAATTGACAATCTATCGTACCTTGGTAGAGCCTATTATGACTTATGGGGCAGAAGTTTGGCAGATGACAAAAAAAGATAGGAAAAGAATAGAAGTAGTAGAAATGGATTATCTAAGGAGAGCGTGTGGTATATCTAAAAAAGATCACATCAGGAATGAAGATATTAGAAGGAGGACACATACTGTATATTCCAGTGTAGATAAAATTGAAACTAGACAACTAGTGTGGTATGGTCACGTGAAACGAATGAATGAAGATAGATGGCCAAAGAAAGCTTTAAATTACATACCGCACCAAAGAAGAAGAAGGGGAAGACCTTTAGTTGCCTGGGAAGAAAATGTACGGCACATCATGAAAGATAGAGCCATCAAAGAAGACGAATGGATGGACAGAAAACGATGGCGGTCGAAATGCGAGAAGCGGCAGAGGCTGTAGGAACCTCGCTGATAGATAGAGAGATATTTAAAAAAATTCCTGACGCTGTTGTAGTTAACCGATTTTAATTTTGAAAATTGCAAATGAAAGGTACAGTATTCTTTTTTATGGGAAAAAATTTAACTTCCTGTCTGCTTTATTTTCAGTTCAGCAACATTTTGAAAACTGAATTTTTTTTTGCGAAAGCTGGATTGCAAAATTTATTTTGCAAAATCTATTAGACCGATCTTAATTAAATTTATAGTGTTGTTTTATCATATCATAAAGTTTTTCTGTGTAAAATATGAATGTCCTAAGTGTAGAATAAATGGTTGAAAAACGTAAAATACGAATACTTGTTTTTTATGGTTTTTTCGAAATTATTGCTATTTTCCAACAAGGGTGACAATTTTTAAAATTTTCGGTTAATCCTATATTGCAGGAAATTTAATTACGCAACTTTTATCTAAGCGCAACTTTTCTCGAAAATGAATACTTTTAAAGTTATAATCAAAAAACCAAGAAAAAAATCGAATTTTTCCTTCATTTTTTGACATTTTGATTATTTAAACAATGTTCCGGACCTTTTTGAGTGGGAGGATAACTCAAATATTATATGAGTTATCTTGTTATCAAGTATCAAGTTAGCTTCAAAATAACTGCATAAATAATAATGGTAATGTTTTGATTTCTGAATATAGAAATGAATACCCTTTCAAATAAGTTACCACACGATCCATATCCCCTATTTAAAAATAAGGTATTGGGGACGTGGAATGGAGGGGGTTAACAAATGACAAATGTATGTACCGTAAAGATGTGTCCCCCTCAGAACAAAAATCGACCAATTTCGGCATTTTCTTAAAATCGTATAACTACTGCCAAATATCGAGGTGGACTCTCTTCTTTGGCGCACCCTATATGTATATGTATTGTTTGTAAATATGAAATGTATGTACAGTCAGAAAATGAAAGAATACCTTTGAACGATCACATCAATCACTTATTTTGTATTTGCTGTCTTCTTCTTTAGATATATTATAGTTTGTTATAGAAAAAGACAGCAAATACAAAATAAGTGATTGATGTGATCGTTCATGGGTAGGCTTTCATTTTTCCGACTGTATGCAGCATATTATCCGAATGTCATGTTTGTTCCATACTAGATGTCCGTTCATTGGACTGACCTCTCTAAAGTCAATTTTTTTTACTTCAACCCCAAAGACGTTGCTGAATAAACGTTTAAAAAAAAACTAAATAAACTGGAATGTAAAATGTCCAATAAAATACTGTGTAACCTCTTCAGCTACACAAATCTAGGCCGTTCCTGTGCCGCTCTATAGGAGGGAGCTATATTTGGGATTGGAAGTCAGAAATCCGCACGTGTGTTGTATATTATGAACGTCATCCGTATTTAAACTACGCTCAAGTTTCGACACAAATTACGGAACTCATTCTTCATTTTATTCTTGAACGGATTGAGGTGACAACTTCGAGAATAATCGGGACAAAGCTCCGTTTAGCAGCTGGAGATAATTTTAGGAATGGGTTAAGAGATGATGTTGTGACAGAACTTGGCATAAACGGTGTAAATATTGATAATTCACAAAATACATGATCAAAACGTGGAATAGCTTTAAATAGTTACTAAAATGAATCAAAGAGAAATATGATATATAACTAAAAATTTGGAAATATGCAAGATATGCAGATAAACTCCTGAAATTAAAATATGTTATATTCTTTACGGGTTAGCTATAAAATATGGTTCGATGACATCTCGTAACGGTGATGGTTTGTAACTATACATATTCCTAACGGTACTATTCGTAACGCCAACATTAATTTTTTTTAGCAAATTTAGTACTACTGAATTTAACAAAAAAATGCATTTTGCATACATTCCTATACTAAAAGCAATGGTACTTTTTTAAGACCACTTCTTTTTAGATATATGTACTTCACACATATAGTCCAGAGAAATAAGATTTTTCTCATGACACATCCCCCTCCAGGCCGAAACCAAATTATATGAGTAGTATGGACATCTATATTAATAACCTATGTAGACGTTTCCTGCAGCCGATTTTGATGATATACATAGTTATAAACAAATGAAGATCAAAAAACGGTAAATTTTCGCTTTTTTCGTCTATAACCAAAAAGTTAAGCATTTTAAACAAATTTGAGAGTAAGAAACTCATAAATCGTCTAAAAAATTTCAATATGGCGTTAGCTGAGTATGTCTATCCTTACTGGTTGCTTAGAAAATTGCAAAATAAATCATAAATTTTGAGTTTCTACAAATATTCACAACTTATGTAAAAATTAACTTAGAACCTTCTTATTAAACGAATTGCTAAGACTTCTGGTGCTTAAATTATATTTTAAATTTCAAAGCAATTGGTCAAATAGTTTAAAAGTGATTTAATTTGTTTTTCCCAAATTAATTTTTTTTTGCAACACTATAAGTCAGAAAATTATAAGGTTACATTGAGACCTCTGACAGTATATGGAAGAAGAACATTTATACTATTGACTTAATTAAAAAAAAATTACAAAAAGCAATTTTAAACAGTGTAAAATTATTTTGCAAAAACACGTCGATTTTTTGTTTACTTATAAATTATAAACAATTAGAATAATTTTTAACCTTTACTCATAGAAAAATTATTTTTTCATATTTGGAAAGTATGAACTTTTATACACATTTAGAAAGAAAAACAATTGTCCTAAAACAATTACAGACGAAGTTAGCCCTCCCTTTTTTTAATTCTTATGTTTTTGCAAAATAATTTTGCAGTATTTAGAATTATTTTTTGTCATTTTTTTTAAATTAAATTAATAGTATAAATCTTCTTCTTTCATAAACTATCCAAAGTATTAGTGTAACTTCATCATTTTCTGACTTATAGCGTTGCAAAAAAAATTAATTTGGGATAAACAAATTAAATACCTTTTAAACTATTTGACCAATTGCTTTGAAATTTAGGGTATGATTTAAGCACCAGAAGTTTCAGCATTCCGTGTAATAAGAACGTTCTAAGTTAATTTTTACATAAGTTATGAATATTTATATAAACTCAAAATTTATGATTGATTTTGCAATTTTCTAAGCAACCAATAAGGAGAGACATATTCAGCGAACGCCATATTGAAGTTTTTTATACTATTTACGAGTTTTTCACTCTCAAATTTGTTTAAAATTCTTAACTTTTTGGTTAAAGACGAAAAAAGCGAAAATTTACCGTTTTTTGATCTTCATTTGTTTATAACTATGTATATCACCAAAATCGGCTGCAGGAAACATATAGGTTATTAATATAGATGTCCATACTACTCAAAAAATTTAGTTTCGGCCTGGAGGGGGTTGTGTCACCAACAGGATATTTTTTTCCTTTTTTCTCTGAACTAATATTATTTTTCCATAAATTTTTGTTAATACGACAACTAAAGAATTAAAAAAAATTATCAGTAGTAGTTACACGAGAGCTCTAAAATTATCAATTTGTATCCCGAGTGACACCTAATTCATAATTTTTTAGAGCTCAAGAGTAATTCGGTAAGATTATTTCATGAATAAAACTGTCTTTTTAAATCATTTTAACTAATAGTTTATTGATATCTTTACCTGAATATTTGCTAAACCTGTTTTTTTGTGTTCCCTCTGACAAGTTGTAAAACATTGTCACTTATTTCACTTAATGTATTTTTGCGTAGCAACGAAGGGCATCTGACGTAATATACCTGACGATGGGAAATTATCAAAAATTATCGATTTAATTTAGATTTATGTGACTTTCTATTGGTCAGAATCTCCTATGAATCAAATAATCAGTAGTAATTTTATAAGAGCTCTAAAATTCGATAATAATTTTAGAGATTGAGTGCAATTTGCTGCGATTATTTCATGAATAAAACTGTTCAAAACCAAAATTTTATTGTATTTTATTTATGTAAGTACAAATTAGTACAATTAAACACACAATTGTTATAAATATTTGACGGTTGAAAGTCATCAATTTTATAATTTATAAAACATTAATTGTCATTAATGTAACTGAATATATTTTTTCGTAGCAACGAAGGACATCTGACGTAATATACTTGACGACGGAATATTATCAAAAATTATCGGGTATAATATCACAAGAGGGTGAGAATAAATTGAAAATAATGCGACAGTTTTTCGAAAATTTGTTGTCTGGCAATAGACACGAGAGCCCGCAGGGCTCGATTGGCAATTGCCCAATGACAACAAATTTGAGTAAAAATGAAGCATTATTTTCTTGATTTCTTCTAACGAGTTTATGTCAAAACATGGTTTCTCCAAAAAGTTGCTTCAAAACTCGCTTTCTCCAAACAGAAATACCAATCATTTAATTATTGACGATAGTTGGATTTGACTCATTATGTAGATAATACCAATTTCTACCGTTAAATTCTATAATATGAGACTTAAATCCGTGTGATAACTGTAATTGGTTGTTTTTTACAAGTTTTTGGCGATTTGTGAGAAACGAAAATTTTGAAGAAAGCGAGTTTTGATATACAATACAAATAAGTTTTTGGTCACGTATTTCTGATTTTTAATAGGAGTGCACACTTTAATTATCATCATCTTGTAATTTCAATTTGACAATATGATCTCACTGTTCACTGTTGCTGTCAGCCATCGATATCCGCACCGCGCCCTCACCAAGCAGAGACAGCATTACCAGTCTTGCTGTCTCTGCTAGGTGAGGGCGAAGTGCGGACGCGGTGCTGACTCGGTGCGGATATGTGTGGTGTGGCCCGGCCTTTAGTGGTTATTGACGGGACTCTTAACAGGACAAAGTACCTACATCAAAAGGATTTTAGAACCTCATGTGCGATTTTGGCAAGGAGCTGTGGGTGAAAATTTTGTACTTAAAGATGTCCGTCCATATTAGGACCGTGCAAGTTCGGAAAAGCGACACCTGGTTTCATAGCACTGCAACATTTTTCGCACTTTTAATTATATTAGTCAATCATATTGGTCCTGGTTGCTGGACAATAATTGTCAAGGTCATAGCCCAAAAAAATTATAAGAAGAAAAAGTAATATTAAGGTTATGTTATTAAAACGTAAACAATTGTATGTAGTAAATAAAATTAGTTATTAAAATGTAGTTCTTCTTCTTACAGTACCGTCTCCTATCGGAGGTTGGCTACCATCACAGCAATCTTAACTTTGTTGGCTGCAGCTCTGAACAACTGTATTAAACTGCACCCATACCACTCCTCTAAATTTCGCAACCAGGAAACCCTCCTACGTCCCACATTTCTCTTTCCCGAGATTTTTCCTTGGATTGAGTCTTAACAGAGAGTACTTTTCTCCTCTGATTATGTGGTCTAGATACTCCAGTTTTTTCGTTTGTATGGTTTTTATGACTTTGCATTCCTTCCCCATCTTTAGCAAAACATCTTGATTTGTTACCCTTTTTTAAAATGCAGTACTGCAAGCAAAATACAATTAATTAAATTTACTTTTATATAATATTTGCATATCATATTAATATTGTGGAGCAACATATAATTTTTCTTCTTCATTGACAGTAGATATGAAATATACGTCAAATTGACAATTTCAATTGACAATGAAATATTTAAGAAAGTAGCAAGATTTCTTCGCTAATTCTCGCACGATCGTTTCTCGTATCCCCTCCAAGTACTTGCACATGGCGAATAGGACTCAAGTGATTTATGTGATAGAGAAAAAAGGTATTCGTCATTTGAAGTGGCATGCGATGTCTCTAGACATGAACCCAATTGAAGCTCTCCAGCGCTGCTCATGCCCGAAGGAATCATCCTAGAATTCATCATGAACTTACAATTGATTGTAGAGAAGAATGGGAGAATCTACCAGGAAATTATTGATCGACTAATAATTAGCAGTATAACAGCTCTAATCCAGGCTCGAATCGATTCCTAAGATAGAAATACCGGATATTAAAATTATTAAATACATTTTAATTCTTCTTCTTTTTTAACCCTCGCAGGACCAACCTTTTAGTAGAAACAGCGAGGACCAAGGAGGTTCAATAAATGTCCACACATAAATTAACCAAAAACGTATCTTTATTTAAACTAATTTAAAAATAACACTTTTATATTATTCCTAGACGTTAATGGAACAGTTAAAGATACGAATTTATAATTTACCCGGAATCTTCAGCTTCAGTGGAATTGGTATCACCGTAGGATACAGAAACATTTTTGACTTCTTTCTGTGCTTACCGCATACATATTTGCACTTTGAACAAACTCTGGTTGTTTTTGCCCACTTATTGGCCTGTCGTATATTATGAACCCTCTGTATAAATCATAATTTAAATATGATGTTATTAACCTTTAGGGTATTGAACATACATAAAAACAATAGCTTATAGTTTGTATCACATGTTTATTACGAGTGAACTTGAACTATATTTGTTATGGTTCAGATAGGTATAAAAACACGCTGAACAATCAGTATGGATATAGATATACAAATAATTATTTGAAGTTAGTATGTAGTAAGGCGAGGCGCTATGAATCATTAATGTTATTGTTTAGATATTGGATACCAGTGAATAAAATATAATGTATAGTAAGACGTGTTTAGTCTTTTTAATTAATTAGAACCAGAAGGCAGTAACAACACACTATTTAATACAGGCCTTTTATCTTTTAGATTTTGCTAATTTCACACATGAATGATATCGTCCCTTTCCATTTTGGGATGGTGTTGAAGGTATTCAAGGGGATTATTTATAGTCCACTGCCAAATTTTTATAAAAGTATGAGAAAATGCATTAAATTATAGAAATGCTAATTGTGCCTTCTAATAGGGCGGTAGTATGCCGACAACTACTACTTATTTGAGATTTTTAGGAACAAAGGTATTTACAAAATTGGATGTAATGCAATGTTGTGGTTATTTTTTTACCCTCCTTGGTCCTTCTAGGCTTAAGTACAGTGCCCAAATTTTAGGCGTGGGTAGCTTCCATGACATTTTGCCTGTATCATTCTCGATCTTGCGTGGCATGTAATAATTGATCTGCTGATAAGCCAGTCCATTGACGAAGGTTTCGGAGCCATGAATATTTCTTCCGACCAATTCCTCTTTTTCCGTCGATCTTTCCATTGAGTATTTAACTGCAGTATCCTGTATCTGCTGCCTCTCATTATATGCTCCAGATATTCAAGTTTTCTCTTTTTTATCATCTTTTTTTAAGTCACCTTCGCTGTTTAAGACTTCTGTGTTTGCACTGCGTTGAGCCCATGATATTATGAGCATTGGACTATAACTATATGACCACATCTCGAAGGCTTCTAATCTTTTCATCCATGTTAACCTTCATAATCCAGGTTTTACATCCATATAGTAATACAGGATAGACATAAAATTTTAAGAACGTGATTCTTAGTTGTATATAAGTTTAGCTAAGAATTTGATTTATTTATTCGAATTTATTGTCTTACTTATTACTAGGGAGCGGATTTTATGCTAAATGCATATTGCATGCATATTTCGCATATTTGAGAACTTTACTAAATTTTGCATATTTTTAAAAAAACATGCATATTTTGTGCATATTTAAAAACATTTATGTCCAAAAAAAAATTTATATAAATAAATTTTTTAATTCGACACAAAATATTTCCCCGCACAGGCTGTCGTATCTATTAATTCTAGAACTATCTGAAGAGAGACGGTTCATTCAGTGCCTTTTCATTTTTTTTTAGAAAATACCCGATCTTTACACAAAGTACTTATAATAGTGCTTATTACTCCAGGGAAATAAGGTTTTTGTCAGGACACTGGAGCAGCCAGGTTGCAAATGGGTTTTTTGGGTACTATATACCCAATACATTATACATACAAAAATGCCCGTCACAGTTCGGACGAGAATTTTAGTTATTAACAAATAAGGGTCAAAAATGGCAGTTTTTTCGTTTAAATCGCTACAGGTAAAAATAGGATAATTAAATATCTTATTTATAGTATTCTTCTTTTAGTAGATGAGCCAATGTTTAAAACGGCAGTTTTTTAATTTTGGTTCGATCATTTGTTGCTTCGAAAATTGCAAAATAACTAAAATTTCGAAAATAAAAAATTTTCTTTAACTTTCGCGAAAGTGACCTTATGACTTTTATATTTCACAAAAAGTTGGGCCAAAGGGTCCATTTACTACACAAAAAATTAAAAGACAATTCGTCAATTAGTTTAAATTTTATTCAATTTGTTTATCCCAAAGAGCTTTTTTTGTAATGTTATTGTTCAGAAAATAATAACTATATAGAAATTCTGTGAAAACCACATGAAAGAACAATAGTCTTGTTTTCAAATTATTGAAGAAAATCATTAAAAAGTAATTTTTGTCACTACGAAAACATTTTAGTAAAGTAGAGTCATTTTTGTCTTGAAAACAATAATTTGAATAGCTTTGTTAATATTGATTGTTGAGTAAATTTACCTTGGAATTTCAAAAGCTGGTATTTTTACTGGTAGATTTACTTCAAAAGCTGGTAGATGGGTCAAAATTAAATAATGAAAGTGGCTTTATTATTTAATTCACAGTTACTTCAATATACATAAAATTCTCCTGTAACAGTGTTAGTTATCATACTACTCCGAAAAGACTTGGCCGATATTTATGAAATTTTACAAGTGTATCCTATGGGTCTAAAAATAGGTTTTAATCTATTTTTCATATCCATAAGTTATAAGGGGGGTTGCCCCCTGCCATTTTTTTTTATTTTTTTGGACAAAATTGTCTATCTTAATTTTATATGATATAGGATTAAAAAATACATACAACCCTTAATTTACAGTTTTTCCATCACCAACCCCTATTTGTTAATACCTATCTATATATTTACATCTACAAAATTCTCCTGTCACAGTGTTTGTTTTCATACTCCTCCGAGATCGCTTGACCGATTTTTATGAAATTATATATGTATATTCGGTAGGTCTTAGAATCGGTCGTAATCTATTTTTCATATCCCTGAGTGATAAATCAGAACTCCCCCTAACATTTTAAAATGTTAGGTGGGGATTAACGTACATAACGTACTCTACAAGACTACGGTATCTACATACAATTTAAAAAAATTAAAATTATGATCAAAATCCATCAACAAGCTCTGGAGATATTAATCGCAGCATATATTTGAAGAATCAGTTTCATTTTTTGAGTGCACGGATTTTAATAATAATTCATTTCCACCGACCACAAATCGATTTCGTTAGAACGTTATTTTAAAGCTTTATTAACAACTCTGTTGAAGTTTAAAGTTTACTTAAACTTTTACACATAAACTATATACCTTTAACTTCGAAATGGCGCTAGTTGGGTTGCTTAATTGTTTCAAACAAAGTAGCTGTCAATTAAATAGAAAAAGTGGCTAACTTTGACTGTAATTAACCTAGGCAAAAAGTGTTTTTTTGAAAATTTGTATAAAAATACCAGCTTTTCAAATCCCAAAGTAGTTTTAATCTACAGTCAACATTAACAAAGTTATTCAAATTGTTTAAGAACTAAAACTGACCCTACTTAAGTAAAATGTTTTCGGAATGATAAAAATGACTTTTTAATGATTTTTTTTAACACTTTGAAATCATGACCTTTCTTATTTCATGTGGTTTTCACAGAATTGCTATTACATTACTGTTTTCTGAACAATATTATTGCGAATAAAAGCTCACTGGGATAAACAAATTGAATAAAATTTAAACTAATTGACGAATCGTCTTATAATTTTTTGTGCATTATACGGACTGTTTGTCTCAACTTTTTGTGCAATATCAAAGTCTTAATGTCATTTTCACAAAAGTTATAGCAATTTTTTTATTTTCGAAATTTTAGTCTTATTTTGCAATTTCTGAAGCAACAAATGATCGAACCGAAATTCAAAAACTGCCATTTTAAACCTTGGCTCATCTACTACGAGAATAACAGTCTAAATAAGATATTTAATTACCCTATTTTTACCCGTAGCGGTTTAAACGAAAAAACTGCAATTTTTGACACTTATGTGTTAATAACTAAATTTCTTGTCCGAACTGTGACGGGCATTTTTGCATGTATAATGTATTAGGTATATAGTACCCAAAAAACCTATTTGCAATCTGGCTGCTCAAGTGTCCCGAACATGGTATATTTTTGCCATATTTCCCTGGAGTATATAGTACGCCGTTATAAAATGATTGTAGGATGTTAAAATGATGAAGGATGGTTTACCGGGAAATCCGAATTTTATTTACTTTTATTATATTTGTATCCCAATTTAGTAGGTACGTATAATTCTGGTGATTCTTTTAAATCCCCTATTGTAAGAGAATTTACACCTTTAACCATAGTTTTACGATTTTCTAACGGAAATTGAAATATTCATGCTTTAGATCAGATCCCGTCTTTAAACGGCTTTAAAACTTTGGAGAACATAATATGCGAAACTTTTAATGGAAATTTTGAAATTGATTTTGTTGCAGAATTTTCGGCTTTAACAAGTTATTTTAAATACGCCCCAATTACTTCTGTTGATGTTGAAAGGAGTTTTTTAAGTTATAAAATTATTTTATCTCATCAAAGAAAATGTTTCCTCGTAAAAAATTTGGAAAAACACATTGTAGTGAATTATAATCGAAGATATATATAGTGATATTGTTGTTTTATTTTAAATAGGTAACCATTGGTTACAGTTTTTGTAAAAAATGTGAATAAATTGCATATATAAAAAATAATGATTCTATTTGAATGATAAGAAATAAGATTGCCGCCCCCCCCCCCCTATAACAGAACCCGCTAGAATAGAATAGAACAGAACATTTGTGGTTTCTCGAAATGCGCATTTTTTGAATTTTTATGCATATCTTGCGCATATTTCGTAATTTTTTACTGCATATATATGCGAATATTTCATCAAAGTTGATCGCATATAAATCCGCTCCCTACTTATTACAATCCTAGGTATTTAAAATGATTAACTTTGGTTATCGGTTCATTACTGACAATAAGTTGCATAGGGCCGAAGTCCATTATTGGAGCATTCTCTAGTGACTCGATCTATAAGGAATTGAATATACTTTCAGCCATGATCGCGGTGTCATCTGCATATCTGACATTTTAATTAGAAATAAATTTTTTTAGTTTTTAATTTTTTATAAAAAAAATAGTACCAACATAATGTCATAACTTAAACACGAAATTCAAAAATGATTTTTATATGAAATATTTCAGTGGCGTACAATTTTTACTTTTTCCACCACCTTGTGACTCGGAAACGAAGTATATCTCGGACACATATTAGGTCTGTTCCTTTGTTTTTTAGTGTTACACTTTTGAGTGTAAGTGTACGAAATTCTATGGACATTTGAGTGTAAAATGACAGCGGCTCATGACAGCGGACAGTATTAAACGAAAATTATCGGTGTGCCAATCAAGCAAAGGGACAAGGAACTTCCGAATATGGCCTAACTGGGGGCACATAACATAACATAACCTAATCCTAATATTTACATTTGTAAAGAATATCCTGTTTGTTTTTATTGTCGATTGTGCAGCAAATCAAATATAAAGTAGTTTATCGCCTACAGAACTGAATTAGTCCATAGCAGTTATCAGTTTTTCTTTCTTGGGAAGCTTATACATGTAACTTGTATTGTTGTAAATTGTGGGAGTAGGGCAGACAGGGAAAAGTCTTATTTTGTACTGTTCCCAAGGCTCCCCATGCAATACATTTAAATGAATTATCCAAACAAAGCTGGGACAATGGATAAAAGCCACAAGAAGAACAGATATAAGGGAACTAAAATTAAAATATGAAAAGTAAACATTTTATAAGTGGTAAGTTTAATGTAATTCGATTAATAAGGATTTTAAATGTCTACAATAATAATAAAGATGTGATAATTCAAGCTTAATTATTAGGAAAGCCAGCCATGTTTCACTTCCATGAAGCAGAGAAGGGAGGTATATAATATACTGTCCCTTTTGTCTTCTCACTAATTTCTCTTTTGCTAATGAAACCTGTAGTGAGGGAGTGATATAATCGTGATGTTTTAGCAATTCTGTTGTTCATTTTTTTTGCATTTTTTGTCTATTATAGTTTATAAATATTCAAAATCATTCATATGTTCTACTAAATTTCCGTCTAGGTTTATATGGATTTCTCTCAGTGTCTTGGAAATAAGTAAAGTTTTAGTCTTTGCTAATTTTATTTTCATTCCTTTGTCTGCAAGTTCTCTCGTCTATAAATTTAGGTTGCTTTGTAAAGATTTCTCTGAACTTGGTATCAATGCAATGTCATCTGCAGATACACATTTACTCAGAGTTATACTTTTTAATCAATGGTAACCTAAATCTAATTTTCGGGACTCTACTGCATTTTTTTTATTGGTTCATTCATATATATATAATATAATGAATAGCAGTGAGCTTAAAACTCCACCTTGCCTTACTCCTTGTGTATTAGCAAATTTGTTTGATTCACAGTTTAATGCTCGCACAATGTTCCAGTACATAAATTTTACTTGCATCAATTAGTTCTCCTCCAACATCGAACAGTTCAAGCCCTTTCCAAATGTGATGTCCGGGTACCTTGTCAAAGGCTTTTTCCATTGTCTTATAGTAAAGATATGATCTTGGACACTGTGCCCGGTCAGAAACCTTTTTGTGCATCGTCTAGTTGATGTTCCACTTTCTTTCTCAGTCTCATCTCCAGTGTTCATTCATAAATCTTAGCCAGTACACTTAGCATGAAAATACCTCGATAATTTGAACATTACTTTTTTACCTCCCTTCTTTACCAGAAGAGCCATTACTGCTGTTGCCCAATCTTCTGGGATGCGTTTCTGTTTCCAAATTGTTATCAGTAATTTGTGTAAGTAGTGTAATGCAGATTCCCCCATATATTTCAACAATCGTGTTTTGATATTATCTATTCCTGCCACTTTACCATTTTTCATTTTTGCAATGGCTTCCGTTAATTCTTCCATTGTTATTTCATTACTCAACTCTTTGGAATATTTACTCCATCTATTAACACGTTAACTGCCGGTCCATTCTGGGTAGGCTTTCACCAGGAGCCGCTTACTGTTTTTGATACAAAGACGTTTATTTATTAGTTTCTGGAAAAGTCCGAATAAAGTAAGTATTTTTAAACTAAATGCGCATATATACAAGAGGGGTTGGTGGTGAACGCGCCAGAGCGTCAGTGGCGCTCGACTCTAGTATTTGTATACATACGCCGTTCGACGCGCTGGTGCGTTTTGTAAATAATATTGATAAAAATCAGTAGGAACATTTATTTACTAATACAAAACAAAACAAGAAATACAAAATAACATAAATTATAAGTAAATAAAACAACATTAAACTTTGTGGGATATTTGACAGCAATCCAGACAAAATCCAGGGGTATCGGGACAGGCTTTGCATTCGTAAATTGTATCTTTACGAATATTTTGTTGACTGCAAGTTTTACAGCGTTTTCTCATAACTTTTCCCTTTACATCCTTTACCTCTCGTTTTGTTACTGAATGATCTTTTGGAACAAGTTTGGCTTCAGAATTAATAACTTTTAAAAGGGATCTAACGAGTTGTAAACGAAATTCGTAAAGGCCAATCTTTTTTCCAGAGTACTTGTTGTATAGTATGTGGGCATTTATAGCCATCATCTGTATAACATGTATAAATATTTTTGTTGGCCATCGTACAGTTTTTCGTTGACTCGGATAATAGGCAAGCATCTGGTCTTGCCGGTCAATACCAGACATATTTTTATTATATCTGATAATAGGCTCTGGTTTTATTACATGTTGACCTCTTCTTGTTGTAACTTCTTGTAAAGTGTTTTGACATTCTGTTGTTATATAGTAAACGTCCCTTTTATCCTTCCATTTGCCAACTAATACCCCTTTTCGGCAACGGGCAATTGTTGCACCTTTAGCAAGTTTTTCTTGCCTTACTTCTGCCGGATTATTTTTACGGTCAATTCTAAGAGTTCCTGTGCAGTAAGTGGAAAATTCAAGTAAATTTTTAGCTAAATCAAAGCTGTTGTAAAAATTGTCCATGTAAACGCAATGGCCTACATTTAGTTTCCCTTCTAAAAGGTGCAAAACCACTTTATTAACATGTCCTTTTCCACCTGAATCGTCAAACATTCCAGAATAAACTAAAAATTTTAAAATTAGACCATTTGGTTCGGTCAACATATACAACTTAATCCCATATTTATGTTTTTTGTTTTTTAAGTATTGTCTAAAATTAAGTCGTCCTCTGTGTAATACCATTGACTCATCTAAGCTCAAATTACGATCAGGATAATAAACTTCTTCCATTCTCTTATTGAAAAAGTTTATCATCGGTCTAATTTTATAAATTCTGTCTTCAGGTACTTGTTCTCCCTCTTCTGGATTATTATTAAAATGCAAACATCGCATTATGACCATAAATCTGTTCCGGCCCATAAAAGTGGAAAAAATTGCATTAGCAAAAAGAGGATCTTTCTTTTTCCAATAATCCTCAATCCTAGGCAACGAAATATGACCCATGTGTAGAACTAATCCTAAAAAGACTAGCAGTTCTTCGGAAGTCAAAATTTTCCAATCGAAAATCCTAGAATGTGTCGCCCCTGCATTAGATAAGAAAATGTGCTCGGCATACCTGTTTGTCTCATCACATACTTGCTGCAAACATTCATCTGTAAGTAGCATCCGAAAAAAGTCAACTGGATTATTATCGGAAACTTCTACTAGTAACTCTTGGTGTTTTAAAAAAGGAAAATTTTTCATACCATCAAAATTTTCTTTCCATTTATCGCTTTCATCAACATCAACGAGTAGATTAGGCTACAATTAAATAATATGTTTTAATAAAAAGTTAATATTTGCATTTAATTTTGTAACCTACCGTATCTTCCGTATCATCAATAAGTGCTGTAGGTAAAGTATTTTCAATTTCATCCTCAGATTCTGGTAAATATTCACTGTCTGAATCAAGAAAGTCACTAAATTCTTCATCGCTTGTTTCTAATAATCTCAAAAGTTCTTCCTCTGTTAATTTTTTTTTCATATCTAATTTTATTTTTTTATTTGAATTTGAGCCACTTTGTAAAATATCGTCAGTGTTATTCATTTTTGCACTTCCGTATGCTTACTCTATGCCATTCAAATATAAAATAACCAAAGGAGATGTAAAAGAACTCAAATAACATTTAGGGGAAACACCGAAATTATCCGGGTATTACCAAGCTTTACGATTAGCGACTCTAGAAAATAGGGGAAATACCGAAATCTGGGAATGTTTAATTTTTACACGGTTAGTAATCCGATAAATTAATAAGCATTTGCAGAATTATATGTGCTATTACTGATATTTACACTTAATACAAAGCCAACAGATATAGGTACACATCCTATCGGGACAAAAAGTCGTAAATCGAAAAACCAAGAACAAAATTAGAGAATTGATACCTCTAGTTACCTGCCTTTAAAATATAAAAAGTCCTGTTGTAGCGCCAGTGAAATAATCCAAGATAATAATCGATGAAAGTCTGAACGCGCGAGAGCGTCGTCGGCACCTAGCTAAAGTCATGTATCGACGCGCCAGCGCGTTATTGGCATTGAACGTGTTAACTATATCTTGTGGTTGGGTAAGTGTTTCTCCATTTTATTTTTTTTTATTTGCACGACAGTACTACCTGATTTACCTCTCATTTTTTCAGACCTTAATAGAACAATTTTTGGTTTGTCCTACTACTGTCTTGCTCCATCTTTTCTCCAAATCTCTCCCACTGTTCCAATTTAGCTTTTTTAACTTTTTCTTTCACAAGCTTCCTTGCTTATTAACTGTTATTTTCTAGATAAGCTCTCCATGGTACTTTCTTTTCTTTCACAGCTATTTTTATCTCTTCGCTCCACCAACTAGTCCTTTTTTTTTGACTACTTTTATTCAATAAAAATATTAAAATACTCTTGTGATAGTGAAGAGACAGTTTATGTTTCCTTTCGATCCAGAGGCGATACACAATCTCCAGACAGTTGTTTCTGCCTTACGGCGTCCCCAGTGGAGCTGCCTGCACACCTCTGAATCAAAACGAAATCAAATTGTCTATTTAAGTGGAATTTCAAAAATAGTTATCTACTATTAGGATGCTTCAGCGATATCTCTTAAAGAAAAGAGAAAAGTCCCAGATACAAAATTCACTATTAAAATAGTAAATAATTATTTAAATCTGAAACTTTTCTTATTGGAACCCCTTTCTGGTACATCCTTAATCTCTTTTTGACTTTTACAATTTCGGACTTTGAATTATCTTTCTGATCTTTTTTCTAGATTAATTAAAGCAGAATGTAACTGTATACTGCAGAGTCCTTTTCCCTTTCTTTATTCATCATCTCTTGTCTTATAAATTGTAAAAGTCAGAGATTAAGGATGTTACCAGAAAGAAGTTCCAATAAGAAAAGTGTCAGATATAAATAATTATTTACTATTTTTATTTTAATAGTGAATTTTATATCTGGGACTTTTCTTTATTCTTGTGATACTTTCCACATTTTTATGATTTTTTTATGGTACACAATGTAGAATTTTTATTTATGTCTTTGTTTTAGGAACAACCACCAGATATTTAAAAGGTATAAAAAGAAGAAACTGCTGGAATTTCAAAACAAATGTGTTTGACTAGTAAAGATTTGGATAAATAACAGGAGTTACTTTGGGCTATAGCTAAGTGCAGATTTATTTCCTTGTGGCTTCCTATGTTAATCCTTATTAATTATACACTTAAATATGTTTTTAGTCTCAGGAAGATTTTATATTTGATTATTTTTGAATAAACATTATTATTATTATTACCTTAATTTCCATTAAATAAATTAACTGTAATCAATAAAGTAATCGTTTAATTGTTAATAAATTATCAAGTATGATTCCCAAATATTTTATTTGTTTGACACCTTCTATGGGCTGATTGTGAGATTATAGTTAAGGTACCAAGGGTATTATAAGGATAATAACACTTGAGGTCAATGGTGTATATACCGAGGGCCTTTGGCCTGAGGGATATAAGTTGACTGAAAGCGATATTATCGTTAATACCCGTGGTGCCTTCAACATTTAATGTCCGACTAAATTATTTTTTATAGGCAAAAAATTGAAGGAATTTTGAATTAATTAGTTTTCAAATAAGTACATTTACCAGCAATAGTCGTAACGTAATTGTGGTAACCATAGTTCTACTTGGGTTGTTATTTGTCAACTTGACAGTATTTAACTAGTTATTTAAATTTAATACCCTAGGGCGTAATTTTTCAAAATAATGCCCTAGAGCCTAGGGCATTATATCATACTTAACTGACTTCGAAATCATGTCATTATTTATCAAACTGACTTCAAAATCATGTCATTATTTATCAAATAATATACCAGTCGGACATTAATATTATTACAGTAGAACCTCGATTATCTGTCAGGGCACCGGACCAAGGGTATGACGGATAATCGAAAAGACGGTTAACAGAACATTAAAAAAAAATAAAAATTCATAGTACAACTCTCAAATTTCATTTGTATGGTTTGTTTGACAATATAAGAGGGATTTGTGTTCATACAATCGAATCAATTTAAAATATTCTGAAATTTGTGTTTGTTTTACTGCTGCTTCATATTTTGCGACGGCTGAATTTCTTAATCGGCATAAGGCATAAGATCATGCAATCTACTTTATTGGCTTCTTCTTGTTGAGAATACCACTCGATGAATTATTGCATATGCGATGCAGCTTCTCTAGATTATTTACGCAAATCTTTGTCAGTTACACTAGGTTCATCAATATAGCTACAGTCAAGCTTCCTTGTGTCCAAGCATCAATATAGCTACTGTGTCAGCTTCCGAATAGGTTTGGTCCGCCTTTGTTGCCATTTCAATGAGTTCTTTATCTGTCAGCAATGGATAGCCGTTTGTGTCCTCATCACAAATCAAATTACCTTTTTTTTTATTTTTTTGCATTTAAATGATTGCTAATGTATAACTCAATACAACTTCTGTATGTACCCTGACGGTTAACAGAGGTGATGGTTAATGGAGAGACGGATAATCGAGGTTCCACTGTACATGATTTCGAAGTAAGTTATATTATAATGCCCTAGGGCGTTATTTTTCAATATTTATTTTGAAAAATAATGCCCTAGCTAGGGTATTAAATTCAAATAACTAGTTAAATACTGTCGAGTTGACACAATTACGTTACAACTGTTGCTGGTAAATGTACTTATTTAAAAACTAATTAATTCAAAATTCCTTAAATTTTTTTGCCTATAAAGAATAATTTAGTCAGACATTAAATGTTGAAGGCACCACGGGTATTAAAGATAATATCGCTTTCAGTGAATGTTTATCCCTTTAGACCCTTTTAACCCTTAAGATTGCTATCTAAAAAAAATACCAAGAAACTTTACAGAATCAACGATACTGATCTGGCTGTTATTAACACATTCACAGACACACTTTAGATGTAGACACATCTTATGGAGTAAGTGGCTTCATATGCAGTTGTGTCTGTGAATGTGTTAAGAGGTAAAGATTGACGAGCTCCTGTATAGGATAATGCTACTGTTTTATGCTAAAAAAAGGTAAATTAGAATCGGACCAGGTTTTTATCGTGAGTAGATCAGAAGGTATAGTAGCAATATTTGAGTTGCTCCAAGTAATACTGGTATCATCAGCAAAAAGAAAATTTTTTCCATTAATTTTTAAACTAGGGATGTCATTAATAAACGTAAGGAAAAGTAGAGGACCTGATACTGAACCTTGTGGTTTGTAGAGGACCCCACATACAATATTTTGGAGACTAGAGTCTGTATTATTTGCTCTAACCAGTTGTTTCCAACTATCCAAGTAAGATTGAAACCAATTCAAAAAAATTCTTCGAATTCCATAGAAATTTAGTTATTTTTATCAAAATTTCATGATTTACACAATAAAAAGCTTTGGCATAGTCACAAACAACAGTGGCAGTGTGAAGATTATTGCTCAGTGCTTGATAAACCTCATGTAGTACAGAAAACATGGCATCAGCAGTACATTTATTATTTAAAAAGCCGAACTTTTGTAATAAAATGTTGTTTTTAACAAGAAAGGACATAAGTCATGCTTTTATGAGTTTCTCAATAATTTTGGAGTACCGGTAGTAATGCAATAGGTATATACTTGCAGGAATTAGATTTTTCACCACCCTTATGAAGAGGAATAATGATAGCTGTCTTTAGGTACTCTGGAAATTTACCTTTCTCAAAAGAATCATTAATTGGCGAGATGAGGACACAAGGATCTACAGATCGAGCGAGTCTCGTAAATTGCACGGCTTCGAGCCACGCTTCACACAACCATATTTGCGTACTTGTGTTTTGGGTTGTGTGGTCGTGCTCTGGTCGATTGGAGTTATAATTTACCAAATTTAAATATAATCGTTTCTACTGATTCATAATATGTATACTATAATATAATATATTGAAGTTTTTAAATATTGCTAATATTATTAAAGTTTTTAACATTGTATTTTAATATACTTTGTTTTATTAATAATAATATTACCTAAGTATTGCACCTTGTTCAAAAAAAGTTCAAGATAAATACCCCGGTTTTTTCATATGAAAATGCAAAGAAAAAATATACAATTTGCAGAGTATGTAAATGCTTGTTTTTTGATAAAACAATACAAATTGTATGTAGGTAGGTAGAGTAGCAAAGCATTGAGTAGTTATAGCAAAAGTAGCTACGCCATCTGAGACACAATAAGGATGAAATTAGTTTTATATTTTCTTTTCTCATGGAGCAAGCATGATGGAGAGTTTTTTAAAATACGTAACAAAGCATGTTGTTTTGTTATCTATGTTGCAAATATGTTGTTTTTTTTTCAAATTACAAAATATGTTGTTTTCAATACAAGTACCTAATTGTTGTTATTATTTACTGAGCATTTAGAATTTTGACTAACGCTCGATTTCATAATAAAGTTAAAGTGTGTGTTACCTTAAAAAAAGCAATTGTTACAGTTAAAGAAAACTTTAAATTTAAAGTCCACTTTAACTTTATTAATATAAAATCGAGCGTAAGAAATTTTATAAACTTTGGAAAAGAGCATTTCAAAAAAAGTACTGTAAGTATGCTGTATTTTTAATTTTTTCTCAAAAAATAAAACAAAACTCATTTTAAAACATATATTAAATTATAAACACAACACTAAATAAATAATTTTTCTCAACGGTTAAAAACCACACTTAAAAGTTTTAGAAATTCACACCCCAGAATCAAGTTACTCAAATTTTCAAACACCTCACCTGACACAGTGTCTCAAGTACAATTGCACGAAGCTGTTGATGTTATATTTTTACTCACATTAACAAAGTATTCATTTAGATTTCCAGGGTCTGAAAGGAAAAATGTTTAAGCTGGGTGAATTTTATTTCGAAGATCGTTTATTATGGACTAAGTTTCTTTTGCAACACTTTTAGAGCTTCTCAGACAATTTTGATAGTACGATTTTTTAGCTGATTTTATATTTAAATAGGTTTTCCTATACTTGCTGATATATTCAGTGACAGAGCCATTGGAAAGTAAATTTCTTGATGTAGAGTAGTGAACGCATATTCATGGCTGATATGCGGATACCGGATACCTTTAGTAGTCCAGGGCCCAGGATTTGCGATGTTTTGGCTTAATTGTAATTAAAGGAAATGCTTTGTTGAACTTAAGGACATAAAAGCATATTAAAAAAATCACTGAAAAGTGATAATTTTAAAATTACAGGAAAGTGCCACTCGGAGGTTAAGCAAAATTAAATTAAAACTTGTAGCTACTTTAGTTTTTTCAATTTATAAATCTAGTTTAAATTAAACTAAAAAGAAATATATCTTTTTTGTAAACAAACACATTTAACGGCTAAACAGCTGGCTCCGGTTGGATGATACTGCGCAGGACGAGTGTAATATCCACCACCGTCTCGGAGGTAGGTGTAGAAAAGTGTTACACTTTTTTTCCTACAGCATTTCAAAGAAACGAGTTGTACGCGTTCTACGACAGAAGTTGAGTGTATCGTGAAAAAAAGTGTAAACACTAGAAAAACAAAGAAACAAGAAAGTGTAACACTTTTACACTTTTCTTACACTTTTCAAGAACTAGTGTTACACTTAAAACAAAGGAACAGACCTATTATGTTTATCTAGCAAACTGTTCCTATTTTTTTTATTTATTAACATCCTGTATGTATTTGTACACATTCAGTACAACACCCCGCACCTAATTATACTCCACTATCCATTCATCATTACAGATTCATTCAAATAACATAAATCGCGATTAAAAACACGCATGAACTTATTTATTTTGGACGGGATCTGGTTTGGCATCATTCCTGGGATAATAACTTATTTTATCAACCTATATTATTTATAAGGATCTTATTATGACTGCTTGTGTGTATACTATAATTAATGAACACTTGGAAAACTTTGTAAATCCCTAAACATTCCGTCTTGACAGTATTTATACTTAAAAATATTTATTGTTCTGTAAATACCAATGATTGATTTTAGTTTTGGTTTTGAAACCATAGGCCAAATACAGCGCTTTACAGATTACTTTTTGAAAATACATTTGTAATATTTTTGATTTCTGTCGAGAGATGGCGCCTGAAGTCTGGAGCAGGAAAAACGTTTAACTCGTTTTTAACATGAGAGAATTGGTCTATAGGGCTTTTCATTCACAGTCATTTGTTTCGAGCTTCTGTCATATGTCGTATAATCCGTGTATATTAATATTATACACAGATTATACAACATATGACAGAAACTCGAAACAAATGACAATCGATGAAAAGCCCTATTGATTATATGCTTTAGAAAAAGAACTACAAGCTTAAAGGGGTTTTATTAATTCATATAGTGAATGGCCCCCAAATATGAAAAAATCACAGGAGTGGGCGGATTAGTTCGTTTTCAGTTTTTTTCTTTTTAACTCGAATTCTATGCTCTTTTCGTACACCCAATGTACAGAAAAGTTGTTCAAAACTAAATTTTATATCAGAATTTTGTCAAATCTTCTTTCCATAGTGGTATAGGTATAAACATTGCATCATCGAAAAGAAATATCCTTCCTACTCAAAACGACCTTTGGTAAAAGTCTTTAGAATTCATATTATTGGAGATATGATTTTTCAAAATTTAATCACTCACCATTTTTGGCCCATTTCATAATTTTTAAAGTGAAAACTTCTTTAGGGACGTCGTACGATTTTTGGATAGGGGAAAAAGCATTGAATTCGCGACCGTCATTGCGACCGTCATTGAGACGGACGTATATTTCGACGAAATAATTTTTTAAAGTGAAAACTTCTTTAGGTACGTTATGCACTTTTTGGCTGGAAAAAAGTAATAAATTAGCGACTATCATCGCTTCGATGACATTAATTTTTGAAGTAAAAACTTCTTGAGGGACGTTGTGCACTTTTTGGATGGAGAAAAAGTATTGAATTTGCGACCGTTATCACTTCGCTGAAATAAATTATGTACATATATAAATTATGTATATGTATACATAAATTGCATAGGGCTTAGGGCATACGCATCGCGTATATGATATATATAGCACTTATATTTGTGCATTTACCATTTAACATTTTAACATTTAGCATTTACAATTAACCAACTGCGATGGTATTTAAAATGGTTTACTCGTTCTATCTCCTCTCCATACGACTAAAGGTGGGAAAGTATGTACCTACCTAATGTAATCTAATTATAGGTTCCTATAGGTAATTTTACACCTCTACTAGCTTCATCTCTTTTTATTCCTCAACGTGTTTTCATATTTTGCGTTATTCTGCCGTTATTAGCATCACTGGTGTATATTTTTGTAAAAAAAATTATTTTTGAATTTAGAAGGTAACATTTTGAAAGGAAATGTAATTTTGCACAACTTCTCTTTAAATGTATATGACAAAAAGTGCATAGAACTCAAGTTAAAAATAAAAAACTTAATATGAACTAATCCACCCCTTTCTCAAAAACGCAATCCTTTAAAATGATAACACACCGGTGCTTGTCTCACCTTTGGGGCCATTGACCATAATATATTGTTCCGAAGCTATTCTTTGTGGCATATTATAGAATTTTGAATTTTACTTGGGAAATGAGAAATTTAAGTTGAAAATTAAATTTATTGACGTTTCGACTTTCTCTTCGGAAATTTTATTGAAATACAAAATATTAATAAAGGAAACAAATTTTGTTTATGTTGCTTGGTGAAAATTTTTTTAATCTAATAATTTCATTTTATCTGACTTATTCATATTGATAATTCGGACATATTATACAATTTAAAGTAGATGACTTTAAAAATAATATTGCTAATATTTACGAGTTGCATTCCTGGGACGACTTTATTGGAAGATAGTTCATTCGATAACATGAAATCAACTTTAACTTAAGAATATCCGTGAAAAACATCATGGCATGTGATTTGTCTTTAAAAAGATAACCACAGGCAAAATTCTCGTGTTAATGATTCCCTAGTAAAGCACGAGGAAAAACCAGGAAAAACCATATGATACTATCCCGACATGGTAACTATTTGGTCTTACATTCAGTTTACTGTCAAAATTAACACCAAACTTGGATTTTATATGTATGTTGTTTTAAAATATAAATAATATTAATAATACATAAATAAGTGTACGAAAATTTTTGGGATATACACCTCCATACCAAGACACCTAGAGCTCGATAACATGGAAAGAGTCCCACCAGAGCTCAAACCTTTTGATGTTGTAGGAATCTGAGATAAGTCAATTTTCCCCTTAGAGGGGGTAGGTATGGCTAAATCTGGATACATAAATATATAAATAATAATAAAAATATAAATGATACTCCATATGTTATTGACTTACTAATCGTGATACAGTGGAACCCCGATAAGTCGGCCCCCGATAACCCAGAAGTCCGGCTAAGCCGGACCGATTTTTATCAGACAAACATTTCAACAATAAAAATGTATGTAGGTAATATAATATTTGAGAGATAATGGGTATTTGTGTAATTTAAACTACATATACGATAGTAAAAATGACTCATGGCGCACGACGTTCATTGTCGTGTTATCTGAAACAACAGGCACCTGTAGTAACCTTTATTTATTTCAAACTGTCTTAGCATTGTTTAAAAAAGACTAAAAGAGTAGGTAAAAGACTAAGACTATGTAAAAAATTATTTTTTAAACAATGGTCTTAGTTTTCACTGTTATTAAATAACATAACATCGTTGCGATTGAGACCGTATTGTGTGTAGTTCAGTCGTATTGTTCGCTTCCGTTCTGTAATCGTTTCTGTAATTGTGTTTGCGTGTTTTTTTTTGTCTACGTTATGGCAACAAAACGTAAAAATGTTGTAGTGACAATGAAAAAGAAACTAGAAGCATTAGGTAGAATTGATAAAGGCGTAAGTGATACGTAATTTAGATGTGTACTATGCATATATATTTCATGTTATTTCAATTATAACGGAGTTTACCTGTAAGTATACCGTATTTTATTAATTTTTACCATTTTCCCAGGCTAACCCGGATTTTCGATAACCCTAATCGGCCGCGGTCCCGATTAATCCGAGTTAACGAGGTTCCACTGTATTTTCTTTCTATTGATTTCCTCTTTTAAGATGAGTAACCAGGTGCTACTGCATTCTGTCGAGGAATTTGCGACACAACTGGTTTCATTTAACATAATTAGAGCCGTTTCTTTTGGTAAAAAGAGAAAAATAAAAAAGTCACTAACTGCATTGCATATCTATTTTTATGTTAGTACTACATAAAGTTAGTACAAACTTGAACGTACTTGAGGACAAACCTTTTGCTTCAGGGACTCGGTGGGGTTGGACAGGCTAGGGCTCTTTCTGTCGCTACCATGTGCTGTTCTGTACCTCTGAAGATCGCTTTCGGACGAAACGTTTGGAAATTGCTTACTTAACTGAGGTTTATTTGCTGGAACAGAATAATACTAGAATAATATTGCAAAGTTATGTCTACATTTAAAGCATTCACAACATATAATATTAATATAATTTAGAAATAGTAATTTTATCAAATTTATTAAAGATTTAGAAAGAGCTTCGGTACAAGTGACCACCTTTTAACGATGAAGATATTATTCGAAAAACTAACGAATATCATATCACGACATACATGGAATTTACAGACTTTGAAAGGGTATTTGATAGTGTGAAACAATGGGCAGTAAGGAATTCCCTACCGACTTAATTACAAGTATATACAGGGTGAGTCGCCACTAACGGGACGGAATATTACAGCGAAATGGTAAAAGATTTGAAAATTTTTTTAAATTAGTAGTTTGTAAGTTGATAAAATCTACATTTTAAAATTATTTTGAATAAATGGCGGCGTAGTTAAAGTTATATTTTTTCTTATGGAACACCCTATATTTTATTGCATTTTTTAATTGTCCGCAGCAAAAAATAAGGTATAGTTTCATAAGGCTTCCCTATACCTATGTACAGAGTGTTCTGAGTTATGTTGACTTTTATTAAAATGTAAAGTTTTAAAAGAAGGCTTATTCTCAAGTTATTTAAGAATTTATAAAAAAATTACTTCTACATTTAAATATTTGGATATTGGTTGAATGTATTTCATGATTAATTATTACACATTTATTTACAGGGTGTCCAAAATTTACAGCTTCATTATTGGATTATTTAATGTGTCATAATATGATTCTTATTTTAAATAGAACACCATGTATATGAATAAATAATTATACTAAACAATTTTACCTCTTTCGAATGGTATATGGATGTCCTATACCTAGGTCTCATAGTTTTTGCGTAATTTACAATTATTTAAATTCTTAATCTGTAAATCGATTTTAAAACAAAAGATGTAGTTAATTAATGACATTGTATGACATTGTTACCTTATGACAGTACGGTCTGGTAATTATTTTATAATTAATGTATTCTATGATTGATTATTACACATTTATTTACAGGGTGTTCAAAATTTACAGTTTCATTATTGGATTATTTAATGTGTCATGTGATGCTTATTTTAAATAAAACACCATGTATATTAATGAATTATTGTACTAAGCACAGGTTCCTCTTTCGAATGGTATAGGGATGGTCTATAACTAGGAGCCATAGTTTTTGTGTAATTTACAATTTTCTTAAATGGTAAATTATTGATTTTAAAAATAATATTTATAGTCACTCTCGATTTTTAACCTGTACGAAATAAATGTTTGTTTACTGTATCATAATGAAATGGAAATTATGTCTATTTACTAGACCATTATTATGAAAAGTAGGTATATTGGTCTGTATACAATACATTAAAAAATATCAGGATCTTCTATAAAGTCTAAAAGTCCATAAACGATAAGTTAAATATTTATCATAGTCCTGATTGGTCTAATACTGGTGTAGTTGAGTTTTATACGGATAATAGTAGATAATAGAAACATCAATCTACACGTAAATAATAAGACGATAGAACGAGTTCAGAATTATAACTATTTAGGGACGAACATTAGTGAAACAAACGATTATACCAAAGAAATCCGAATTAGAATAGAAAAGGCTAGAAGTGCATTCACTAATATGAAACAAATATTGTGTAGTAGAGACCTCAGCCTAGATCTTAGAAAACGAGTACTAAAATGTTATGTATTTTCTGTTTTTTTGTATGATGTGGAGACATGGACTCTCAATAAACAATGCCTCAATAGATTGGAAGCATTTGAGATGTAAACGTATCGAAGAATGCTGAGAATCTCCTGGACAGACAGAATAATCAATGAGGAAGTACTAAGGAGAATACAGAACAGCAGGGAGATACTGGATTCCATCAAAATAAGAAAACTTCAATACTTGGATCATATAACACGTGGTGACAGATATGAACTCCTAAAATTAATTATGCAGGGAAATATTCAAGGAAGGCGCAGCATAGGTAGGGGAAAAATATCCTGGCTGAGAAATCTCAGAGAATGGTTTGGATGCAGCTCAACTGAACTCTTTCGGGCTGTAGTGTCGAAAGTGAGAACAGCAATGATGATTGCCAACCTTCATCGCGGAGATGGCACGTAAAGAAGAAGAAGAAGTGGTTTCACTTAAGTATTCTAACAGTCGTTTGACTGATTTACAATTCATTTTTTCTTCCATCTTTTTCATCTTTTCCTCGAAATTTTTTCTTTACTAGTACCTATTTGGGTTTTCCGTAACAGAAAGCAGGACATCAAGCTCCTTGACGTCATCACAAATAACTGGTTTATTTTTATTTAACTTTCCGTATACAACATTACCAGTAGCACGGAATCTATTGAAATCTCTCAAAAACGTCCTTTTTTGGGTGTCTTCTATCAGGATACTTTTGAGCGTAAACTTAAGAAGGTAAGATACAATTTTGCAAACACTCCCTAATGCAAAGTACCATGTCTACTCTTTCGTAGATAACGTGATTATTCATTTTTAGGAACAATTAAATTTGAATATCATACACGAATGTTTATATTTTTGATTAATCAAATTTGAATATCATACACGAATTACCAGACCGTACTGTCATAAAATGACGGTGACATACAATGAGATACATCTTTTGTTTTAAACTCGATTTACAGATTAAGAATTTAAATAATTGTAAATTACGCAAAAACTATTATAGGACATCCATATACCATTCGAAAGAGGTGACTCCGTTTAGTATAACGGTGTATTAATATACATGGTGTTCTATTTAAAATAAGCATCATATAACACATTGAATAATCGAATAATGAAACTGTAAATGATAAACACCCTGTAAATAATTGTGTAATAATTTCAAAAGTATTTTTAAAAGTATTTTTTTCATAATTTCTTAAATAACTTGAGAATAAGCCTTCTTTTAAAACTTTACATTTTAAGAAAAGTCACCATAACTCAGAACACTCTGTACATAGGTATAGGGAAGCCTTATGAAACTATACCTTATTTTTTGCGGACAATTAAAAAATGGAATAAAATACAGGGTGTTCTATAAGAAAAAATATAACTTTGATACGCCGCCAATTATTGGGACACCCTGTATATTTCAAAATAATTTTAAAATGTAGATTTTATCAACTTACAAACTACTAATTTAAAATTTTTTTCAAATCTTTTACCATTTCGCTGTAATCTTCCGTCCCGTTAGAGGTGACTCACTCCGTATAACAAGGCAATAACAACTATTAAGCAAATGAAACAAACGAAGCCTATTAAAATAAACCGAGGAGTAAGACAGGGAGATATCATTTCACCCAAGCTATTTAACCAAGCGCTAGAAGATGTGTTAAAACAACTACATAGGGACGGCTGGGATATTAAAAAAGTGGACAATATCTGAATCATTTACGATATGCTGATGAATTGATGATATTATATTAATAACAGGAAAAAGTAAAGAATACACAAAATGATAAAACCCCCAGATAGAGAATCGACAATCGACAAAGATAAAACTGATGATGAATTGCAGTAAAACAAATACCATGGCCAATCTAGAAGAAGAACTAATAATTACAGTTGCATAAACAAAAATAGAGAGCCTGTTTTATAGATTTTGAAAAAGTGTTCGACCGGGTGCAGCACACGACCTTGATAGAGAGATTAAACGACATCGGAGTCGACAAAAGAGATTCTAAAGATTTTCTGTTTTTTTGTATGATGTGGAGACATGGACTCTCAATAAACAATGCCTCAATAGATTGGAAGCATTTGAGATGTAAACGTATCGAAGAATGCTGAGAATCTCCTGGACAGACAGAATAATCAATGAGGAAGTACTAAGGAGAATACAGAACAGCAGGGAGATACTGGATTCCATCAAAATAAGAAAACTTCAATACTTGGATCATATAACACGTGGTGACAGATATGAACTCCTAAAATTAATTATGCAGGGAAATATTCAAGGAAGGCGCAGCATAGGTAGGGGAAAAATATCCTGGCTGAGAAATCTCAGAGAATGGTTTGGATGCAGCTCAACTGAACTCTTTCGGGCTGTAGTGTCGAAAGTGAGAACAGCAATGATGATTGCCAACCTTCATCGCGGAGATGGCACGTAAAGAAGAAGAAGAAGTGGTTTCACTTAAGTATTCTAACAGTCGTTTGACTGATTTACAATTCATTTTTTCTTCCATCTTTTTCATCTTTTCCTCGAAATTTTTTCTTTACTAGTACCTATTTGGGTTTTCCGTAACAGAAAGCAGGACATCAAGCTCCTTGACGTCATCACAAATAACTGGTTTATTTTTATTTAACTTTCCGTATACAACATTACCAGTAGCACGGAATCTATTGAAATCTCTCAAAAACGTCCTTTTTTGGGTGTCTTCTATCAGGATACTTTTGAGCGTAAACTTAAGAAGGTAAGATACAATTTTGCAAACACTCCCTAATGCAAAGTACCATGTCTACTCTTTCGTAGATAACGTGATTATTCATTTTTAGGAACAATTAAATTTGAATATCATACACGAATGTTTATATTTTTGATTAATCAAATTTGAATATCATACACGAATTACCAGACCGTACTGTCATAAAATGACGGTGACATACAATGAGATACATCTTTTGTTTTAAACTCGATTTACAGATTAAGAATTTAAATAATTGTAAATTACGCAAAAACTATTATAGGACATCCATATACCATTCGAAAGAGGTGACTCCGTTTAGTATAACGGTGTATTAATATACATGGTGTTCTATTTAAAATAAGCATCATATAACACATTGAATAATCGAATAATGAAACTGTAAATGATAAACACCCTGTAAATAATTGTGTAATAATTTCAAAAGTATTTTTAAAAGTATTTTTTTCATAATTTCTTAAATAACTTGAGAATAAGCCTTCTTTTAAAACTTTACATTTTAAGAAAAGTCACCATAACTCAGAACACTCTGTACATAGGTATAGGGAAGCCTTATGAAACTATACCTTATTTTTTGCGGACAATTAAAAAATGGAATAAAATACAGGGTGTTCTATAAGAAAAAATATAACTTTGATACGCCGCCAATTATTGGGACACCCTGTATATTTCAAAATAATTTTAAAATGTAGATTTTATCAACTTACAAACTACTAATTTAAAATTTTTTTCAAATCTTTTACCATTTCGCTGTAATCTTCCGTCCCGTTAGAGGTGACTCACTCCGTATAACAAGGCAATAACAACTATTAAGCAAATGAAACAAACGAAGCCTATTAAAATAAACCGAGGAGTAAGACAGGGAGATATCATTTCACCCAAGCTATTTAACCAAGCGCTAGAAGATGTGTTAAAACAACTACATAGGGACGGCTGGGATATTAAAAAAGTGGACAATATCTGAATCATTTACGATATGCTGATGAATTGATGATATTATATTAATAACAGGAAAAAGTAAAGAATACACAAAATGATAAAACCCCCAGATAGAGAATCGACAATCGACAAAGATAAAACTGATGATGAATTGCAGTAAAACAAATACCATGGCCAATCTAGAAGAAGAACTAATAATTACAGTTGCATAAACAAAAATAGAGAGCCTGTTTTATAGATTTTGAAAAAGTGTTCGACCGGGTGCAGCACACGACCTTGATAGAGAGATTAAACGACATCGGAGTCGACAAAAGAGATTCTAAAATTATAGAAGCTATTTATTGGAATCAGAAAGTAATCGTCTACTCTGAGGTAATGTGAAAATTTAACGTCTACTCTGAGGTAATATTTGCGAACGCTTTATCGCACTCTTCAGAAGGAATCAGGATAAACGGGCATAAAATAAATAACATCTGCTATGCAAATGACACGATATTAATGACTGATTCGGACCATAGTCTTCAGATGCTGCTAAATAGGGTTAATGAGAGTTGTGAAAAAATGGGGATGAAGATTAATACTGCGAAAACCAAAGTTATGAAAATATCAAGGAACAAAAATTTACCCCTTCCAATATTATGTGAACCACCAACAACTTGAATAAGTAAAGCAATACAAATATCTTGGTTGCTGGTTCAACAATCAACTTGATTATAAACAAGAAGTAAGAGCGAGAATAGAAGTAGCCCGACAAGGGTTTATCAAAATGAAAAGCTTATTTTGTAACAGTAGCATCAATATCAATATCAGCCTTAGATGTCGTTTTGTGCATTGCTATGTGTGGTCAATATTTTTGTATGGAACGGAGGCTTGGACACTTAACATAACACTGATGAACAACTTAGAAGCCTTTGAACTCTGGCTTTATAGAAGAATCTTGAAAATACCTTGGACAACCCACACCATCAACGAAGGTGTTCTGTCAGAAAAGTCAGAAAGTGTGTGAAAGTCAGAAAAGTTAGCTACCTGGGACACATAATGAGAAACAAAAAATACCGCCTCGCGCAACTGATCATCCAGGGTAAGATTGAAGGAAAATATGGTCCCGATAGGTGCCAGATTTCATGGCTTAGAAATATCAGAGACTGGACCGGCCTCGATTCAACATCTTTGTTTAGAGCCGCATTGGACAGAGACAGATTTGCCAGTGTAGTCGCTAACCTCCACTAAAGGAGAAAGCTCCACAAGAAGAAGAAACAAGAACAGAACAAGTAAAAGAGTATATACAGGGTGCGCCAAACCTCTGGTTTTCTTTGATTACGGTTAAATTATGGGATATACAAAAAAATGTTTTTAACAAAATTAATGTATATCGAAGCCGTCTATAATTTAAAATTATTTTCGATTATACAGGGTGAGTCCGAACGACGGTACGAACCAAAGTTTTGTTTATTTAAATGGAACACCCTATATATTAAATATTTTTAAATATATTTTTTTAAAATATTAAGAATTTATATAAGGTATTATAGGCCTAAAGTCAACAATTTTCGAAATATATACACTTTTATTGAGAAAAATGGTAATATTCAAAGGGCCGTGAATTAGGCTTTCAATGTAATAAAAATTTAAATGATATGCCAAAATTTTTTTTAGTATACTGTTATTTTTAAATAAATTAACATATTTGACATATAGCCATAGGATATGCAGTGTGATCACTATTTGCAAATATAAAATTTTCTCATTTTTTTTAATGGGACATCCTATATATGAGTATTGCCTTTTGTAGTAAATATTACAACCTTTCTTTTGGTATGAAGTTGTATGCACCTAGCATGTTTCGTTTTGTAGATATTTAAAAAAAAACTATAGATGTTAGGTTTCTGCGGATTTTTTATTAAAAAATTTTTTTGCAAAAAAAATAATTATAATCTGGTTTTAGAAACATACATTAAAATATCAAATATGAAAATAAAAACGTAATTAAAGATTAAAATAAATCGTATACTAGTACAATTCAATTGAATTTAATAACTTAAAATTATTTTACAAAAAATATTTTACCATACTAATGAATGCATAAATTAGTTACTAAATTAAATAAACAACCAAATTTGATATCTACCCTAGAAATTTTTCTACCCTAGTAACTTTATTGTACCCAATTTTGTTAGTTAAATTGTATATCAATTTTTAACTTTTTAATTTACCTTCATCTTGAGAACGTATAAAGTATGCTTTGAAACAAATAAACGTTATAGAAGTATATTATGAAGTAAATAGTTTCTACATAATATGTAGTTGTGTGACAAAAGCTGGTAATAATTTCTAATGGTTTCGTCCAAAACAAATGTCATATCCACCAATTGTTCGGTTGAAAAATTGAAATTTAAAATATAAAAAATTGTTAAAAAATTTCAACTACAAAAGTATTACCAGCTTTTGTGACACCAGTTAATATTATTTATATTAATAAATAATTTGGTTGATACATTTAACATTCATTTGTTTCAAAGCATACTTTATAATTATGTTCTCAAGATGTAAGTAAATTTAAGAGGTAGGTAAATTAAAAGTTTAACTGATCTTACTCGTAAATACAATATACTAACTATACTAACTAACAATTAATTTGGTACAGGAAAGTTTCTGTGGCAGAGAAATTTCTAGGATAGATATCAAAGGTTGTTTATTTAATTTAGTAACTAATTTATGCATTCATTAGTATGGTAAAATATTTTTTGTAAAATAATTTTAAGTTATTAAATTCAATTGAATTGTACATACTAGTATGCGATTTATTTTAATCTTTAATTACGTTTTATTTTCATATTTGATATTTTAATGTATGTTTTTAAAACTAGATTATAATTATTTTTTTTGCAAAAAAATTTTTTAATAAAAAATCGGCAAAAACGTAAAATCTATAGTATTTTTTAAATATCTACAAAACGAAACATGCTATGTGCATACAACCTTACCAAAAAAAAAGGTTGTAATATTTACTACAAAAAGCAATGCTTATATACAGGGTGTCCCATTTAAAAAAAATGAGAAAATTTTGTATTTGCAAATAGTGATCACACTGTATACTCTATGGCTATATGTCAAATATGTTAATTTATTTTAAAATAACACTATACTAAAAAAAATTTGGCATCTCATTTAATAGTCCTGTCGCCAGGGGGGGTACAACGGCCTCGTTAATTCAGATGGACTTACTCAAGTTTTTTTTATGTATTTTGACCCGTAGAACACGAATTTTTTGGGTAACAGTTGATCCGGATGTCGATAAGATTGTTATAGACCAAGAACTTGAGGAATCAAATAACAGCGATTTTTGGCAAAACAAAACAATATTTTGTATTTTTTGGGCCATTTTAAGTAAAAAATATTTCTACAAGTTTTTTCGTAGGATGCACAGTTTTCGAGATAAACGCGGTTGAACTTTAAAAAAATCGAAAAATTGCAATTTTTGAACCCGAATAACTTTTGATTAAAAAATAAAATAGCAAGTCTGCTTACCGCATTTGAAAGTTTAAGTCAAATTATATCGGTTTTGATTATTTGCATTGGTAAAAATTTATTTTTTTATTGTTTAACAAAGCTATAAACACGTAGGGTTTCCCGTGCTTTTACATGCGTTTTAACGCATGTAACGTAGAAATAGTCTTGATTGCACTAGTACCTATTCTACCTACTCGTTCGATTTTAAATGAGAAATCATAGAAACATCACTCACGCACTAGTTGTTTGTAGCTTTGTTTAGCAATAACACAATAAATTTTTAGCAATGCAAATAATCAAAACCGACATAATTTGACTTGAACTTTCAAAGGCGCTAAGCAGAATTGCTATTTTATTTTTTAATCAAAAGTTATTCGGGTTTAAAAATTGCAGTTTTTCGATTTTTTGAAAGTTCAACCGCGTTTATCTCGAAAACTGTGCATCCTACTAAAAAACTTGTAGAAATATTTTTTGCTTAAAATGACCCAAAAAATACAAAATATTGTTTTGTTTTGCCAAAAATCGCTGTTATTTGATTCCTCAAGTTCTTGGTCTATAACAATCTTATCGACATCCGGATCAACTGTTACCCAAAAAATTCGTGTTCTACGGGTCAAAATACATAAAAAAAATTTGGGTAAGTCCATCTGAATTAACGAGGCCGTTGTACCCCCCCTGGCGACAGGACTATAAATTGTTATTACCTTGAAAGCCTAATTCACAGCCCTTTGAATATTACCATTTTTCTCAATAAAAGTGTAAATATTTCGAAAATTGTTAACTTTAGGCCTATAATACCTTATACAAATTCTTAATATTTTTAAAGAATATATTTAAAAATTATTTAAAATATAGGGTGTTCTATTTAAAAAAACACAACTTTGGTTCGTACCGTCGTTCTGACTCACCCTATATAATCAAAAATAATTTTAAATTATAGACGGTTTCAATATACATTAATTTTGTTAAAAACATTTTTTTGTATATCCCATAATTAAGCCGTAATCAAAGAAAACCAGAGGTTTGGCGCACTCTATATATCTAGGACAAATCACTAAATTAAATAAAAAAAAATCAGATAGAAGAAATAAATAGAAGAATAAGATTGGCCTGAGCATCATTCGGAAAACTGTCTTATATTCTAAAGAAGAGAAAATACCCTCAGTACCTACCTAAAAACAAGAGTTTTCAATCAATATACACTTCCTGTCATCATGAGGCCATGAGGGCCAGAGTGGCCTCTCTGAGCCACTGATTTGGACATTACTTTACATAATCAAAGAAAATGATCATAAGCTAACAATGTCCGATTGTCTTAGTAGTTTTATGTTGACCAAGAATCATTATTGGTCAACATACAATTACTAAAACAATCGGACCAGACATTGATAGCTTCCGATCATTTTCTTTGATTATGTAAAGTATTGTAATGAAATGTAATGAAACATCTAATGAAGTCAAAATTTCTCTCATGAGGTGCAAAAATCCAGAAAAATAAGACAATAATACAACCAGCAGTCGTGTATGGAAGCGAAACATGGACACTAACAAAAAAAAAGTAAATAAATTGCTGGTGTGGAAACGTAAAATCGTTCGAATGATATATTATAGTCTTTACAGAGACAGCGAGACAAACGAATGGAGGCGCAGATAAAATAACGAGTTAGAGACTTTCTTCAGAAAGGAAAATCTACTCAGATATAATATAAAGGTCAATAGACTCAGATGGGCAGGGCATGTGATACGCAGTAATGTCAATCGCCTTATAAACGATGTGTTTTGGGAAAGGCCAGATGAAGGTCTGTAGGACGGCCTAGAAAAAAGTGGAAAGATGTAGTCAGAGAAGATCTAGAGAAAATGCGAGTATTATTTATTACTAAAACAAAAACCGTAACGCTGTGTTCTCAGAACCGTAAAGAGCATAAAATTCTGTAAACAAAATTAGTGAAAAACACCGTATGTCATTCGCGGTTAATTTTTAACTGTTTGTTTTGGCGGACATGCCGCCAAAAATATTTAATATATGAGACATCGTTTATTTATAAAATGTTTGACAGAAGCACGATTAAAATATTTTAATTATTTTAATGTATTAAAACGAATTTCGTATTTATGTTTTGGCATCTAAATCTAACATTCATCAACTGACTGATTAGGACAGCCTATATTTTAAGTAACGAGCAAAAAACTGGAAATTGTATAAAAGTTATGCTTCTACCAGGGCCGCCGAGAGGGGTGAGCGGGCCCCGGTAAGAAGTAAAGATCGGGCCCCCATCAAAAAGTGAATAATAAAAAAATAAAATAAAAATGTGTACCATTTTTATTCGGTTGCAATGCGAAGGAAAACCAATCTTACTTTTTAATTAGAATACGGAGTGCAGTCCAGTTCCTTTAACCGCGATTTTCTGCTCTTATTGGAGCTTCATCAGAAGGAACGTAGGCACTGTTCTCCATACTCCAACTAAATTGCATCGAGAGGTTTTCCCACACATCGCAACCAAAGTGATGATAATAGGTGACAAGCGCCATCTGGCAATTGAAAGACGAAGCAAGTTTTCAGTCCTAATAGTAAATTAATAATATTGAAAAATATTAAAAATCACTAAAAGATTTTTAAATTGAAAACTTATTGGTACATTTTCATGGTAACACCTCCAAGACTTCTATAATTTGCAAGTCATATGGATGCTGCAGTGAAGACGAAAGGGAAGGAATTCTACACCTTGCAATTCACATCCCCCGTCTGCAGCCGGCAAAGTTCCAACTGAAAAATGCACCTGGTTACTCTACGGAGTAATACGAAAAATAAAATAAAAATGTGTACCATTTTTATTCGGTTGCAATGCGAAGGCAATCCAATCTTACTTTTTAATTAGAATACGGAGTGCAGTCCAGTTCCTTTAACTGCGATTTTCTGCTCTTATTGGAGCTTCATCAGAAGGAACGTAGGCACTGTTCTCCATACTCCAACTAAATTGCATCGAGAGGTTTTCCCACACATCGCAACCAAAGTGATGATAATAGGTGGCAAGCGCCATCTGGAAATTGAAAGACGAAGCAAGTTTTCAATCCTAATAGTAAATTAATAATATTGAAAAATATTAAAAATCACTAAAAGATTTTTAAATTGAAAACTTATTGGTACATTTTCATGGTAATACCTCCAAGACTTCTATAATTTGCAAGTTATATGGATGCTGCAGTGAAGACGAAAGGGAAGGAATTCTACACCTTGCAATTCACATCCCCCGTCTGCAGCCGGCAAGGTTCCAACTGAAAAATGCACCTGGTTACTCTACGGAGTAATACGAAAAATAAAATAAAAATGTGTACCATTTTTATTCGGTTGCAATGCGAAGGCAAACCAATCTTACTTTTTAATTAGAATACGGAGTGCAGTCCAGTTCCTTTAACCGCGATTTTCTGCTCTTATTGGAGCTTCATCAGAAGGAACGTAGGCACTGTTCTCCATACTCCAACTAAATTGCATCGAGAGGTTTTCCCACACATCGCAACCAAAGTGATGATAATAGGTGGCAAGCGCCATCTGGCAATTGAAAGACGAAGCAAGTTTTCAATCCTAATAGTAAATTAATAATATTGAAAAATATTAAAAATCAATAAAAGATTTTTAAATTGAAAACTTATTGGTACATTTTCATGGTAACACCTCCAAGACTTCTATTATTTGCAAGTCATATGGATGCTGCAGTGAAGACGAAAGGGAAGGAATTCTACACCTTGCAATTCACATCCCCCGTCTGCAGCCGGCAAAGTAAAATAAAAATGGTACACATTTTTATTTTATTTTTCGTATTACTCCGTAGAGTAACCAGGTGCATTTTTCAGTTGGAACTTTGCCGGCTGCAGACGGGGGATGTGAATTGCAAGGTGTAGAATTCCTTCCCTTTCGTCTTCACTGCAGCATCCATATGACTTGCAAATTATAGAAGTCTTGGAGGTGTTACCATGAAAATGTACCAATAAGTTTTCAATTTAAAAATCTTTTAGTGATTTTTAATATTTTTCAATATTATTAATTTACTATTAGGGTTGAAAATTTGCTTCGTCTTTCAATAAAAAAAATGTTTAACTTTTCTAGAAGTAAAATGATCAATAATAAATAAATAATAAGAAACATTTCAAATATTAATATTATAAAATTTTGATTACATTGATAATAGTGAAAATATTGATACTTTTTCTGATTGACAAAAATGTCTAATATTTTCGAAAAATCGCATGATTTTTCCAAATCATTCTGAATGCACAAAGTTGCTAAGCTGGTTCATGATCCTTAGATCCTGTTTCATTATAATATATCTCATAACATTTTTTATGCGAGAACGACAACTGAAGAATCTTTCCGCTTCTGCGATTGTAACATTCAAAATATTCCTAACGCAATAACGACGTTAGGAAATAATGATTCCAATTTGAGATGTTTAATTTTACTAAGTAAATCTATTGTAGAAAGTTGATATTAACCAATATTATCCTTATATATCGCTCCCAAATGAAAAATTTCATCTATACCCTATTCCACGAACATACGCCTGTTTTGGATTACTTCGACAACAAATATTTTACTGTTGCAAAATAAGAAAAACGAAAGTAAATTGCAAATTACATTGTTGTTTATTGGAATAATTATTAGCGCCATTTACTTTCGTACTTCGTATGTTGCACAGTAAATTATTCGTTGTCGAAGTAATCCAAAACAGGCGTATGTTCGTGGAATGGCCCATATCAATTCTTCACGGATGTCTTCTTTATAAAACTCGTGAAACGTATCAAGTTTTTTCTTAATATTGTCGTCATCTCCATCTTGGAATGTCCATCAAATGTTAAATAGCGAATGAGTTTCATTTTCCGCATTAAATCTTCTGGTTAAATCCTTAATATACAATCTATATTCTATGGCAATATTAAATATTTCACAGTGAAATATTGCGTCGGGCTCAAAATTATCAGTCGCGTGATTATTAAGCCCAGACAAATAATCAAAAAATCTCGCAGGCTTCTTGCGCCGTTTTTCTTTATTTGATGTAAATTCTGGATTTATTCTATAATTGCTGGCAACTAATTTAGATTCTTCAACAATGGAAGACCATGAATTTCTGATTTTTGGAAGTCTTCTAGAAGTCCTGATAATTTTTAATCTCTGCAAATTTGTTAATGTATTTTTTTATTTAGTTTAAATTTGTTTTTAATTCCATTGTTATATTTAATTTTATTTCTAATTAATATTTTATATTTAATATAACTTCTTCTACAGCTTTATTAATTTCAGGTCATTTCTATGCTATTAGTGGTTTACATATTTCAACACTAGCAGACTAACGAGTCATTAAACACCTTTATTATATATCCACCATTATGCATAATGTCTCCCAGCGTTGTAAGCTGCTGCTAAATATATTGTAAAGATTTTAAACAATTTCGAAAAAAGTTGTACGTCTGTACTCTTGCAGGATAAAGGTCATATTATTAAATATAGCCGAGTGTTAAGGTTCAAAAAGTTAAGAGCAAAAAAACGGGAAAAATTATGTGTTGGGTCTGGTCGACGTCGGGCCCTTTACATCGCCGGGCCTGCGGTAAAATATACCGGCTGTACCGCCCTCTCGGCGGGCCTGGTTTCTACTAATGATATACAAATAATTATTATTCATCAAATTAATGATTATTCATTAGTAGGAAAAATATTCCAGTCCGGATATCATTTGGCCTTGCAATGGCGACCTACCAGAAATATTATTATTCTAGCCTTGGGACCTCTATTAACTAGGGGTTAATACTAGTGTAAAGTTAATATCGCGACTGAATAAAACCGCCGTGCTGCGTTACCCGTCATCTTGAATTTAAAGGAGAAGTAAAGGAGAAATATTATTCAGAATGATTACAAGAAAATATACATCTATATCGTCTCCCAATTCCTGCCGTAAAAAGGATGAAAGATAATCAGATAAGGATTAAGATTTGGATACATACTGCTAAAACACGTCCGTTTGGTCATAATACAAGAATGAAAACAAATATTTAACAAGTGCTTATTTAATGGAAAAATACCATGGGAATGAATAATGGGCTACAGCCTCTACTCGGATACACAAAAAAGAACATAGAAAAGACCCACATAAGTCATAGGGAAATATGCGTTACACCTTCTGTTTGTAGGTTATAGGTACTTGTTACACTGAATTGTGTAAACAAACCGTTAAAATGTTGTGTTGGCAACAGTGAATGACAAGTTCGTGTTCTTTGTAAGAACTGTCATGTCATATATATAATTATAATGTCAAGAAAATGCATCGCGCCCTTTTTTACATTAATAGTAATATGTAACACGCCTAATATAAAATAAAGAATATTTTTAACACATTTCCAAATATTATTTGAAGAACCTAACAATACTACCTACCGGTTATAACCTAAAACCGGTTTTTTTACTCCGCAATAATCGGTTTTACCGGTTATTTTTTTTGTCCTGGTTATAACCGGTTTTTTATTTTAAAGTAATAACCGGTGAAAACCCAGATAAGTGAAAAAAATAGTGAATTCAGAAAAAAAATGGGAAAATTTTTACTACCAGACGCACGAATGAGAAGTTTTATGCTGATCGAAACCGATTTGACAACATTGATGAATGATTTCTATACTGATATGGATTGACATCGATTAGAATGGAGGATCGCAAACTAAAGCTCAATATAAATGGGTATTGGCTATTGACTAAATAACTAAAAACCGGTTTTTGAAATAACCGTTTTTTTGACCGGTTAATGCCGCCAGGTTAAACCGTAGGTGAAAAAAAACCGGTATAACCGAAAACCGGTGTTTTGTCAACAACCGCCATCCCTAGTAGGTTTTATGTGAAAATTATTAAAGAGAGGGTGAAGGAACAGCTGAACTTCAGAGGAACAAAGTATTTTCATTCCAGTTGCTCATGTATTGAAAATACCATTTTTAATAAAATAATTCATAAAAGAACAATAGCATTCAACGCTGACTTGCATATATTGTATTTGTGGATCTCCGAAAGGCCTAAGATGGTGTCCCAGTCATCAACCTCTGGAATGCAATGGAGTATTATAGATAGATATTCATCATCATCATTTGGCTCTACAACTCTATGTGAGTCTTGGCCGCGTTTACTATTTCCCTCCATTGTTGTCGGTCCTGAGCAGCTATTTCCCATTGCTGTACTCCCATTTTGCGTAGATCGCTGGCTACTGCGTCCTTCCATCTCTTTCTTGGGCGACCAACTGACCTTTTTCCAACGGGCCTTTCCCAGAATGTGGCGTTTAGAAGTCTTTCGTCACTTGATCTTAGTACGTGACCCGCCCATCGTATTCTGTTTGATTTAATGTAGCGTACTATGTTTTCATCTCCGTATATTGTCTGGAGTTCATCATTGTGTCTTCTTCTCCATTCTCCTGTTGTCTCTTCTCTGCAAGGCCCATAGATAGTCCGCAGTATCTTTCTTTCAAGTACCAGTAATTTTGTTGTTTCCCGCTGATTCAGAGTCCAGGTTTCGCTTCCATACGTTATTGTGGGACGAATTATTGTCTTATATACTCTTATTTTTGCTGGTCTTGAGAGTATTTTTGATTTAAGTAGGGTCCTTAACGAGTAATATGCCCTGTTTCCTGCAATAATCCTGGCTGCCACGTCCTTTTCATAGTTATTTTCAGATGTTATGATCGCTCCCAAGTACTTAAATTCTTTGACAACTTCAAAATTGTATTCATTAATTGTTACGTTTTGTCTAACCCTTGGTCTTGGGTTCTTCGTAACCACCATGTACTTGGTCTTGTCCTCGTTGACCTTAAGACCAACTTCCTTGGCTCCGTTCTCGAATAGGGTGAAAACTTCTTTTGCATCTCTGGTGGATTGTGCAATTGTGTCCACGTCATCCGCAAAGGCTAATAGTATTTTGTAAACATTACAGTAAACTCAACTACATAGAATGTAAGCTAAAGGTAACATATGATTCTCTACTTGAAACTTTACAATTTATTAATCTTAATTCTTTTATGTCAGACGTTCAGGATAAGGTAGATCATTCACATTCAGTTAAATTTAATAGAGTCAATAATAAATTAAAACACTTAATCAACAATAAGATTAGACTTGATCAACAAAAAGCTTCTCGTAATAAAAATTATTCCAATTTTCGATTCCACCCAAGAATCAAAAATCTCTCAAATGTCCAATTTTCTGATGACGAATTAAAACTCTTAAACCTCGGCCTCAAACACTCCATTCCTAGCAATTTATCTATCAAAGATCTTGAGAGTCTTTCCATAGAGACCGACATGGTTATTCAGAATCTTTCCATTTCACTCACACAAAAAACTTCAATCAGAAACTCTTGCATCCAAACTATCAACAAATTCAAAACTAAACTTCTTTCCAACAATAACTCCTCTCTTACCAACATCAGTTCCCCTTCTACTTCTACACAAACTTCTTCATCTCTCTCTTTTCCCAATTTCTCATATAATAAGTCTAAATCCCTTCTCTCCACACTCAAATCTATCAAAAATAAGATCCAAAACCACCACCTCATCTTCAGCAAAGCAGATAAGGGTAACTGCCTTGTTATTTTAGACCAACAATTATACATTGACAAAGTCACCTCTTTCCTAGACAACAATAACTTTACTTTGCTTCCTGTTGATCCCTCTAAATCTTTTGTTTCGAAGATGAAAACCAACTTAAAGCAATTTACTGAATTCTTTTCTGAATTTGAAGCACCATATACTAAAATTCCATCAAATCCACTCACCCCCAGGTTATACGGTTTACCAAAGATACACAAAGTTGACATTCCTATTCGTCCCGTTGTCAGCTTCATTAACACTCCAGTTTCTATTTTATCTAAATTCATTCTTAACACCATTAAAAACTTTATTAACTTTACCCCACAGTTTACTGTTTTGAATTCTCGCCAATTAGTTGAAAAACTTCAACTTGTCAATCTTAATCCAAATATTGTTATGCTTTCTTTTGATGTTAGCAATTTATTTACTTCAGTACCAAAAAATGAATCGATTAGTCTGGTTAATTCACTCCTCTTAAATAATTCTGTCACTTCCACCACCACTTCGTCTATTATAAACATTCTCAAAATTTGTCTATCTCAAGATTACTTTGTTTTTAATAACAACTTTTATCAACAACCTGACGGTTTAGCAATGGGTAGTTGCTTATCCCCTTTCTTAGCTGATGTTTTTATGGATCACTTAGAATCCAACTATATCATAAAAAATCCAGAGATCTTACACTGGTTCCGTTATGTTGATGACATTTTAGTCCTCATTTCTGGTAACTCTGATTCAGCTCACAACTTACTTCACAAAATAAATCAAATCCATCCTAATATCACCTTTACCATGGAACTAGAATCTTCTAACTCCATTAACTTTCTGGATTTATCTATTACCAGACTACATGACCACTTCAACTTTGGTATCTACCGTAAACCAACACAGACAGATCATGTTATCCATTCTACTTCTAATCACCCTTTATCATATAAACTCTCTGCTTTTCGCAGTTTTATACATAGATTAAACTCTATTCCTTTATCCGTAACTGAATTCAACAAAGAGTTGAATATTATCAAACAGATTGCAGTCAACAATGGTTATGACCCAGACATTATCACTAAACTTCAACAAAAAAGAGAACTCAAATTACTACAACAATCCGCTTTCTCTACATCATCCACAACTACTCCCATCTATGCCTCCTTACCATTCAATAACTCCAAATTATCTGAAAGAGTCAAACATATCATTTCAAATTCTTGTGACAACATAAAAATATCTTTCAAAGTTAATAACACTCTCAGCAAAAGTTTAACTAATACCAAAGATCCTATCCATTATATGAACCGGAGTGGGGTATACAGACTCTCTTGTTCAGATTGTGATGCCACCTACATCGGCAGAACTTACAGATCCCTTTCTACCCGATCTGCTGAACACAGCAAGAGAGATACCACTTCTGCCTTTTCACACCATTTAAAAGTCAATAAACATGAACTTAAGATTCCTGAAGGTGTCCAGTTGATACACAATATTCAACAAAACAATACACTCCGTTTAGACTTATACGAAGATTTGGAGATTGGCAAGGACATGAAGAAGAGTCCCAACTGTGTCAATAGACAAACATCCCTTAACCGCAACTTTGTCCCCATTCACCGCCAATTATTCTCATAATTCCTATTTTTTCAACTTCCTCTTTTATCCTATTCTTTCTCTTTCAACTTACTCTCTCTTCTTTTTCAAAATTTCCTCTTTCCTTCACTGCTTCCAAACTCCTTTACCCGAATAACATTATTAACTATTGAACCCTATTAACCATCACCTCATTAATTCACCCTACTATCTTTTTACTTCTTTTTCATTTCATTACTTCGTTCAGTTTAATTCCACACCTCATCTTTTCTTTATCCCTCTCTTTCCCTTAAAATTCTTGTCTTTATACCTTACACCACAGCCCTCTGCTTTTTGTCTTTGACCTTTTCCAAGAAAACTTTTACCTCTCCAACTAACATCCATTCACTTGATTTCAGTTCTCACATTCAGATCCATTATCATTACAATTAAATTATATCTATATTCTTTTTCTTACTTTGGTTTTATTTTATTCAGTACACTTTCAATATTATTTTCATTTTAATTTCATTTTTGTATCAACTGGACTTAACAGCTATAATCATACATTACTTTATCTCTAATTTCCCATACCAACACTTTGTCACAAGAATTCTCTCAAAACTTTTGAAATAAAATAAAAAAAATAAACCATCTCATAATAATTACAATTCTTTTTCATTCACATATTACACACTTTTAATTATTTGACTATATCCTAACTCAAATCCATTATTTACAAAAACTTGCATTTTTAAATAACAATATTTTCCTTTTACATATACAACCACCAATACAATATAGACTAGATTAAATTGCCTACCAATTTATTCATTTTGTACAATAACTTTCCAACTAATATTGATTTTTCTCTTTTCTCACCTTCATCTATTTTTATCTTTTTATCTTTATTGACAGCAGCTTACTTTCTTTCTATCAATTTGATCAATCTAATGTTATGGTATACAGTCAATATAAATAATCTTATATTCTAAATTAATTTTGTATATCACAATTTCTTTTCAATAACCAATAGATTTAAAATGTTAGACATTTTTCAGATATTAAAATCTTTATCATTTGTTGTGGGTCATGACCTTTTGGTTAATTAACATTGAAAATCGACTACCTTTTTCTCTACTGTCAATGTCACTTCAAACAGTTCCTTAGTCATTAGTGTCACTTTATAGTCAAAGTTGGCCTAAGATGGTTGATTGAGGTTTTGGTAGGGTTTCACCATGTTCCCATAGGCAATATCCTGTAACATCGGCGTTTAGCCTGTTTAATATTATTTTTAAATAATGTAAATTGAATTTTAAATTCAACCATTGTTTGGTTCTGGGGCTATTTAGCAAGTATGCACGTAAGTAATCTAACCACATTTTTAGCTTTTAAAAATTTCAACCATCTTTCAATTCTAATAGTGGGATTACTTATTTTATTGTAGATTCACTGATGATGGACCGATAGGTCTGAAAACGTTCTGAATTGGACATTTTTATTCAATCCATTGGGATTTTTAAGTTTTAATAAATATACCAATTTACATAGAAGTGGTTTTACTTCTTGTTAGAGTTTAATAGTATTTTTGATCCTTGGGCGGCAAATCCGTTTGTCAGTTGTGGCTGAGCTTTTCTTACTGCATGTTCCTGTGCGAAGTTAAACAGCAGGGGGGCGAGAGGATCTCCTTGTCTAAGTCCGGTGTCAATGAGGAATTCCTCCGACGTGTTGCTGCCGACTCTGATTCGTGCGGAAGCGTTCTCCGTGCTCACCTTTGCTAATCGTACCAGTTTTCCAGGTACTCCCATTTCTACCAGAGTCTCCCACAATGCTTCTCTGCTAACAGAATCGTAAGCTTGTTTGAAGTCCACGAAGATTTAGAAGTCCATGAAGAATTATAGATAGATATTACCTTCATAAATTCAATCAAGTGACAAACCACAGAAGACCTGGAGTTAAATAACAACCCCATAAAACTAACAAAATAATATAAATACTTGGGGGCCATTTTAAAAATACAAGACAACACAAGAATGAAACAATAAAATAAAAAAGTGGAACAAGAAATTTGAACAGATAGAAATAAAAATTGACGGTAACTATATCAGCAGCCTTTTGTTTGTCGACGATCAATTGGCAGAAGACAAAGACGTCATCGTCTACATGATAAAAAGGCTAGAAGAGGAATTTCAAAGCTGGGGTTTGGAAATTAATTATGATAACCCATTCGAAACACCGCAGATCTGAAATTAAATAATAACCCATAATACAAACAAAGAAATATAAATACTTAGGGGTAGCTTTAACAAATACAGGATCAGATAAAATGGATATAACAAATTAATAAAGGGAAGAAAGGAAAGACAATAACTAGACAATTACACTGGATTATATGGAACGACACGATATTACAAGCAAAAGTTTTTTATCATTTTATTAGGTGCAAATTTACAATCTACTCTAATTACAACACAGAGTATTTAGTAAATAGTGGCAAACAGTTTTGCTTTGGCACCATCCATCGATGGTTTTCCAATACACTTAATAAGTTAGGTCTTCTAGCCATGTCCCTTTCAGCCTTCTTCCCACAAGTGGCGGATGGTAGAGTTATTTTATAGTTTGATTTTCATGGGCGAAATTTCTTTCTTGGGCTTTGTTTGCGTGTAGTTTAGTAACATCTTCAATGAATGGTATCCCAAGGTCATTATGGATAGTTATATTGGAAACGTACCATGATGCATTTGCTATCATGCGCAGCGCCTTTGATTGGAACGCTTGCAGTATTTTTGTGTTGCTCGGTTTTCTGCAGCCCCATAACTCTATGTCTATATCATAACTCCATATCGTCTTTAGTATAATTTTGTATAGTAATACTTTGTTTTTAATGATAACTGGAATCTTTTACCTAGCAGCCAGTACATCTGTCTGATTTTTAAGTTTAGTTGTGATTTCTTGGTTCTGATATGGTAAGTTCACACGGCGGAGACAAAACGTGACACATTCAAAACGAGACGACTACTAGAAACAACAGAGATGAAAATACTCCGACGAATATCAGGGAAAAGTCTGTTGAATAGGGAGAGAAGCGGAAACATAAGATCATGCAATGTAGAATACATAAATGGATGGATGACAAAACGGAGACAGGAGTGGAACGAACACATTAGTAGACTGGCAGAGGATAGGATAGTACGAATAGCACGAGATAAGTCACCAAATGGACGAAGAAGTATTGGCAGACCAATAAAAAGATAATGCGATAACTTAAACAATTTAGGAGGCTAATATTGAAGAAGAAACAGGCTTTAAAGCCCACGTACAAGAAGAAGAAGAAGATATGTATAATAATGGAAAACAGAATAATGCAATGGAAAGGACATTTTCAAAAAGAAGCTGTCGATTAACACCAATGGACAAAATAAGAAATGAACGAATTATAAAACTAATGAATGAATGTGAAGACACACTAAATGATGAAATACACAAACGAATATTACTCTAGTATGGATATATGCGAAGAATGACCGAAAAAATGATACCACTAACAACTTGGAAATGAAAACAAATAGAAGAAAGAAAAAAACACCTCCTAGATTACAGTGGAACGGATAAATATCAGCAATGGGAAAAAGGGACCTCACTGAAGAAGATATATAAGACAAGAATAAATGACGATCCGGATGTGGTAAACGGCACACAGAATATGCTGCGTAAAGCCACGGATAAGTATAAACATGAATTTCAGTTATATTATCATGTTTCACATCTAATTGCGTTGAAGATTTAAGATAACGTAAGCTACAATCTATACAATATCTTCAGCACTATTATAATTATCTATAATTTAACTAGAACTTTTGAATGCAATATTCAAAAATGATACGAAATCAATTTTCTTAACTAATTCTTATAAATAAATTTTTACTAAATCTAATACACACAAACATCTTCTCTAAAACTGGTTAAACATAATTTGACTCGTGTAGGTTCTGAATGAGAGAATTTAAGAAAACTTTCTTTCTCTAACGTGAAATTCACTTAGAGTCCAGAAAGCCACTGCGGATCCGTTAGGAAAAATATTCCGATTCGGATTTTTTGCACAATCTTACTCAAAAAGGACCCCTTTTAACAAATTGGCATGTTGCCAGGTCCAAAAGTGGCTCAAAATTTTCTTAAAACGTTTTTTTTTGTTTTTTTCCTCAAATTATCTTTTTTGCATTGCACAAAGTTTTTTTAGGTTTTTTGGATCATTTCAAACAGAAAAGGTCTGTAGTAAGTTTATGGTTTTTGAGATAAGCGATTAAAAATTTAAAAATTGCCAAATCGTCCATTTTAACCCTCAGAAAGTATGTGAAAAACTGAAAATTTCGATGTTGCCAAGGTAAGAAGATATTCCTTGAACATCAATTGATAAAATCCCGAAGAGTTGTTTGCAATACAAGATCAAAAGCTCCTTTGTTTTTTATTTGCCAATCAAGCGGGCGTTTGATTGGCAACCGTTGCATGTATACAGGGTGAGTCATGAGGAACTGTAAATACTCCTACCCCGTATAGAGGCTCCTATGGGGAATAAAAAATGACGATTAAAAAGTGTCTGCTCCCATTGTTTAATAATATACAGGGGGAGTTTCGCATTTTGACAGAAATTTGTATTCGTCATAATTTTTGAACGGTCAGACCGATGTGTCTCTTATTTTGGTCAATCGTTACACTATTACCATCTAATCAACTGATTTATTCAAACTAGAAAAAAATCAGGTCCGGCTTCAAAAAAATTAGTTCGTTTGGGCCTTAGAAAAAATTTCACCCTGTATAGGCTTTTTGAAAACTATAATATGAATTTTACAAACTAGACAAATAAGCAATTAACATGACATATTTATTTTTTCCCCACACGATTCCTTAATTTTTTATAAAAAAATCAAATTTGACTGTGAATTAAAAGTTTGGTAAAGTGAACCATAGATTTAAAAAGAATAACTTTTATTACAAAAATTAATTTTTTTTTTGAACAAATATTTAATTTATGTTACCATCCAATAAACTGATTTATTCAAACTAGAAAAAAATCAGGCCCGGATTTAAAAAATTATTTCGTTTTGGTCTTAGAAAAAATTTCACCCTGTATACGCTTTCTGAAATGCCTAATATGAATTTTAGAAATTAGACAAATAGGCAATTAAAATGGCATATTTGTTTTTTCCCCACATGATTATCTAATTTTTTATGAAAAAATCAAATTTGTCAAAATCGGAATTTTAACCTAAAAATGAAAAAAAAAATGAAATGACGGTTTAACTCGCTACAACTCTATTCCAGTTTAATATTTTTTTTCTGAAATTTTTACAGCACATATCTCTTACCGTTGTGAAGACTATGAAAATTGTTGTAGACTTTCAGTCTTCTTCTCATAAAAGTTATGAATTTTTAAAAATGAAAGGTGCAGATTCGTTAATTGCAAAGTTAAATCGCAAAAATGAAGTGAAAATTTTTTAAATTTATCTATTTGATCATGTCTATGTTAAACTATAGAGTCCAAAGAGAAGTGTTATGGGTTTTAGATCTAGACGTGGTATAGAAAAAAAAATGGTGAAGCTTTTAATTTTAAGAAAAACGTTTAATTTTTTTTTATTTTTATGGTAAAATTCCGATGTTGACAAATTTGATTTTTTAATAAAAAAATAAGTAATCGTGTGGGAAAATATAAATACGCCGTTTTAATTGCCTATTTGTCTAATTTGTAAAATTCATACTAGAGTTTTCAAAAAGCGTATACAGGGTGAAATTTTTTCTAAGACCACAATGAACTATTTTTTTAAATCCGGGCCTGATTTTTTTCTAGTTTGAATAAATCAGGTGATTGGGTGGTAACATAAATTAAATATTTGTTCGAAAAAAATTAATTTTTGTAATAAAAGTTACTTTTTTTAAATCTGGTTTCTAGTAAATTTGGTTCACTTTACCAAACTTTTAATTATTCATAGTCAAATTTGATTTTTTTATAAAAAATTAAGTAATCGTGTGGGGAAAAAATAGACATGCCATTTTAATTGCCTATTTGTCTAATTTGTAAAATTCATATTAGAGTTTTCAAAAAGCGTATACAGGGTGAAATTTTTTCTAAGACTAAAATGTACTTATTTTTTAAATCCGGGCCTGAATTTTTTCTAGTTTGTATAAATCTGTTGATTGGGTGATAACATAAATTAAATATTTGTTCAAAAAAAATTAATTTTTGTAATAAAAGTTATTTTTTTTAATATATGGTTCACTTTACCAAACTTTTAATTCATAGTCAAATTTAATTTTTTTATAAAAAATTAAGTAATCGTGTGGGGAAAAAAATAAATATGTCATTTTAATTGCTTATTTGTCTAATTTATAAAATTCATATTATAGTTTTCAAAAAGCTTATACAGGGTGAAATTTTTTCTAAGACCCAAACGAACTAATTTTTTTGAAGCCGGACCTGATTTTTTTTTAGTTTCAATAAATCAGTTGATAAGGTGGTAATAGTGTAATGATTGACCAAAATAAGAGACACATCGATCTGACCGTTCAAAAATTATGGCGAATAAAAATTTCTGTCAAAATGCGAAACTCGCCCTGTATATTATTAAACAATGGGAGCAGACACTTTTTAATGGTCATTTATTATTCCCCATAGGAGCCTCTATACGAGGTAGGAGTATGTATAGTTCCTCATGACTCACTCTGTATGTAACATGCGTAAATATATATGCGAAAAAATATTTCGATTCAATTTTTTTTCACCATCTTGCTTGAAAATATCCCCTCTTAACAATGTTTGTATGCCAGGATCAAAAAGTCTTTTAAACGTTGGTTTTTTTCTAAAACTAATTCTTTTGCATCAGACACATTTTTTTAGGTTTTTTGGATCATTCCAAATAGAAAATACCTTAAGTGACTTTTTTGTAAATGTGATAGTTTTCGAGATATAAGCGATTAAAAGTTTAAAAATTGCAGAATCGCCCATTTTTAACAACACGTTAAAAAGTTAATCCTGCCATTCAGAAAATTCACTGCAAGCCACAATTACATTGATAATAATCGAAAAATAAAACAAAATATAAACACATAACACAAACTTACAAAGACTAACGGTAGGGTATCCAGTTTTAAAGCATTGTCGTCTAGCTATGGCATCTAAACTGGTAGCATGCGAAACTCTATTCTGTATGACGTGATGTTGCCTAAAACGAAACAGATGTCACTCATAATGCTCTAAAAATATTTATTTGGAGTACAGTTAGGTATCAGCTTATAAAATAAATTTATTTGTGATACTGGAAAGACATTTACTTCTTGGAAATGCATTAGTGTATAAAAAATAAAAATAAATAAATTCAAAGGGTCCAACCAGTTAAGGTAGTGAAAAATACCGCCAGCGATATTCCAAAAATAAATATACCATCTTGTTCTACATAAAAAATTATTGGACCGAAATATTTAGACCCTTCCCAACAAAACTTAAAAAGGGGTTTTTATTAACGCTTTTATGTAAAATTTTGGCTTATTTCCCAATTGTGGACGTCGAAACGTTAATTTATAAATAATCCTTTTAATAATCCTAATGCACACCAGAATACCTTTTTGAATCGCGGGGTAATTTACAAAAGAAAATGAGAACAGCTGTTGACCGTGTTTCAACAAGCGAGTCGAAGGTCCTACCTTCGACTTGCTTTGCAGCAAGTTCGCGCCAGCGCGCTTGAGCGTGGTAAGAAACGGTCAACAGCTGTTCTGATCTTGTTTTGTAAATTATTTCGAGATTCAAAAACACATTCCGGCGTGCATCATTTTACGATTTGACAGACAAAAATGAAATTGAAAATAAGAGTTGACAATACTTTAAACGCGTTTTTCTCAAAACTGCTTTTTTCAAAGGCTGTAGACAATGTAACTTAAAAATTACTTGATCAACCTACCTGGACTTTTGTATATATTTTCTTTAGACATTCTTTGAGGTAACACTGTCGAGATATTTTTCGTTTTATGCTTATTTTTTGTTTAACAATAATAAATATGTTGCTTTTCACTCTTTTTTGCAAAAAAATTCGTTGTTTTGACTTCTGAGTGATATTAAAAGTCAAAATTCGAAAAACCTAAAAACTCGACAACGTTACCTCGAGAAACTCATAAGCTAATAAAATCTTTTTGAATTTTTTGTCCAATAATGAGCTCTGATGTCAAATTCACTATGTTTTGAGGTGTTTTCAAAAATTTGCAATCGTTGGCTTATTTTTCAATATTTTTCCTTAAATTTTTTCTTGAAAAATTTAATAATTGTACTAAATATGCCTATTTAATTTAAAAATAAAATAATTCTACCATACTTTTAAAACAAAATGTGCTTGAAATATTGATTTCAACCCCTACGGTCCCCCTTAAGGATAGCTATGACACGATTTTGATAGGCAATCCATGCTAGAAATTGTTGTCTATGTATGAAATTTAATAAAAAAAAATTTCATCCGGCAAGCAGATAGGTACAGATCGACCTATATTCGGATCCCGTACTATAAAATACGGTCTCAAGGCAAAGGTTTTGCACGTAAATTGTACTTCTCCCGCCAACTTTTAAGCAACAATTAGGAAAATAAATGAGTATTCTAGTATAATTTAAACTCTTCCGTCGCTCCAATTGCAATTTACGAAATGGAGACCTTGCATACAAAAACAAGTTCGTAAAACTCGTAGACGCAAAAACACAGGGTGATTCATTCCTCCTTTATATTAACATTTATTGATTAAAAAAAAAAATCAATGGGAAAATCCCAATAGTTGGCTGTATACCATAGTTTAAAAAACCAATACAGAAGTAAAAACAGCTTAAAAAAAATAGTTTAAAGCAAAAGGTTAAAAATGTGACTGTTAAAATGAAAAATGTGGGAATACTTACATCCTGCCGAGTATTTTGAAACTAGCACACTGTAAATAGTGTTAACATCATCGTATATGGTTTACATAATGTAATATATTAAAATGTTATGACTACAAGTCGATGTTAATAGATAAAGTGGAACACATGCTAAAAGGGTGCCATGGTTCCCTGCTCGAAGATGCTAGGTACTTGCCAATTCAATGGGCACAGACCAACTGAGAAATTAGGAAGTGGATATACAATTTGACAAGGGTGACATGACATGACAAGATAAACCAATTTTTGGTTAAAGTTTCATTTGATTTTAGATTTTTTAATAAATTGCAAAGGTTTGTCTGCAAAAATAATTTAAAATTATTTGAATAATAAAATCTACTGTAAAGTTTAAATTAGCAACTCTCTATTCCAGAATAACTTATAGATTCATTAAATTTAATGCAGATATATTACAATTTGACCTATATTGGTAGCTCTTATTCTAATTATTTTATTCACTATTCTACGTTGGTAGACTATCAAGATACATTACTTCCAATGCATTCAGTCCTTTCAAAACTACATAAAGATGAATTAGACTTTATGTCACATAGTTTAATTTTATGATATTATTGGATACTTTTATTCATTTCACAATACTATATACAATCATATCCTTCACACATATATCTACCTCACTAACAGTAATCTTTAGTTATTTAATTTTGTTAACAATTATTTTCCAACTTTTAACAGACATAATTATTCATTGCAATAGTATAATAATAAATTTAACACAATAAATAGCCACCTTTTGTATATATACTTAGTCCAGAAAGCCACTGCGCATCCGCTAGGAAAAATATTCTAATTCGGATTTTTTGCACAAACTTACTCAAAAAGGACTCCTTTTAGCAAATTTGCATGTTGTCAGGACCAAAAGGTGGTCAAAAAATTTTTAAACGTTTTTTTTTGTTTTTTTCCTAAAATAATTTTTTTGGCATTTTAAAAAGTTTTTTGAGGTTTTTTGGATCATTCCAAACAGAAAAGATCTTTAGTGACTTTTCTCTAAAAATGATAGTTTTTGACATATAAGCGATTAAAAATTGAAAAATTGCGAAATCGGCCATTTTTAACCCTCAAAAACTATGTGAAAAAGTGAAAATTTTAATGTTGCCAAAGTAGGCTGATATTCTTTAAACATCGATCAATGAAATCCCAAAGAGTATTTTGTAATACAATATTCAAAACTCCTTTGTTTTTTAATTGCTAATCAAGCGTGCGCGACACTATTTTCCACGCGACAGTATGATGCAAATTAAAGGAATAAATTCGTTATTTCGTAAACCGGCGACTTTAAGGAAAAATCCCGAAACCGGTCGATTTTTATTTTTAAGTTATGATATTGTGGCATATATGATATACTAGTGACGTCATCCGTATGGGCGTGATGACGTAATCGATGATTTTTTAATTGAGAATAGGGGTCGTGTGGTAGCTCATTTGAAATGTTCCTCAATTCTCTATTCAGTAATGTAAACATTTACATAATTATTTATACAGGGTGTCCTTCTTCTTCTTTTTTTGTCAAATAATTTAATTTAATAAAAAAATTTTGGACACCCTGTATAAATAATTATGTAAATGTTTACATTACTGAATAGAGAATTGAAGAATCTTTCAAATGAGCTAGCACACGACCCCTACTCTCATTTAAAAAAATCATCAATTACGTCACCACGTCCAGATGGATGACGTCACTAGTATACCATATATGCCATAATATCATAACTTAAAAATAAAAATCGACCTGTTTCGGGATTTTTCCTTAAAGTCGCCGGTTTACGAAATAACGAATTTATTCGTTTCATTTGCACCATACTGTCGGTGGAAAATAGTGTCGCGCACGCTTGATTAGCAATTAAAAAACAAAGGAGTTTTGAATATTGTATTCCAAAAAACTCTTCGGGATTTCATCAATCGGTGTTTAAAGAATATCTACCTGCCTTGGCAACATTCAAATTTTCAGTTTTTCACGTAGTTTTTGAGGGTTAAAAATGGCCGATTTCGCAATTTTTCAATTTTTAATCGCTTATATGTCAAAAGCTATCATTTTTAGAGAAAAGTCACTAAAGACCTTTTCTGTTTGGAATGATCCAAAAAACCTAAAAAAAACTTTTTTTCATGCAAAAAAAAATATCAAAAAAAAACGTTTAAAAAATTTTTGACCACCTTTTGGTCCTGGCAACATGCAAATTTGTTAAAATGAGTCCTTTTTGAGTAAGATTGTGCAAAAAATCCGAATCTGAATATTTTTCCTAGCGGATGCGCAGTGGCTTTCTGGACTAACTGTTTTCTCGCAATATCCTACCGTTTACCTTCAACCTGTTGCCTGCTTGCCTTGTTAGGCAACCAACATTTCATCACATAAAAATACTCTTAAATTCTGGTTTTTTCGGTTTGTTTAGCTTTGTTTTTCCACGCAAGTCTAATTATCTTTTATTATGTAGTGTATTTCCTTGTTTCAACAAAACTCAACTTTCATCTCGTCATTTCACATCCGATGACGTCACAACTTAAACCATGTAATATATCTGCATTAAATTTAATGAATCTATAAGTTATTCTGGAATAGAGAGTTGCTAATTTAAACTTTACAGTAGATTTTATTATTCAAATAATTTTAAATTATTTTTGCAGACAAACCTTTGCAATTTATTAAAAAATCCAAAATCAAATGAAACTTTAACCAAAAATTGGCTTTATCTTGTTATGTCATGTCACCCTTGTCAAATTGTATATCCACTTCCTAATTTCTCAGTTGGTCTGTGCCCATTGAATTGGCAGGTAACCAGCTAGCATCTTCGAGCAGGGAACCATGGCACCCTTTTAGCATGTGTTCCACTTTATCTATTAAAATCGACTTGTAGTCATAACATTTTAATATATTACATTATGTAAACCATATACAATGATGTTAACACTATTTACAGTGTGCTAGTTTCAAAATACTCGGCAGGATGTAAGTATTTTTAACAGTCACATTTTTAACCTTTTGCTTTAAACTAACGTGGAAATACTTCATTCTAGGCACTGAAGATGTTCTGTTTAGAACGAAAACGTTCTGCAATCCATGACATTTTATAGTTTTAAATAAACGATTTTATACCAGAATACATCTCGAAGTTTTTACTTCTGTATTGGTTATTTATTGATTACTGTGATTAGGTCCATAAATCAGTATAATATGTCACTGAAATAAGACATTTCTACAAAATTTAGTAATTAGTTTACTGATTTATTAAGTAACTGATTTTTTTTCTAGTTGCATAACCGTTATTAATTGTTGGATATCATGTTGGCTCTCATATTTGCTATCATGACCTTATTGACAGCAGTATATTATGTAGGTATATATAGTAGATTTTACGTACCATTGTGTTAGATTTTTCAGCCATGATGTCGGACCTATGGTCCTTCTACCAGGACCGCGATTATCTTGGACCTTTCCCTGAATCATCAGACTCAAAAGTTCATATTTTTCAGATTGTGTCAATATGTGACCAAAGTATTCCAGTTTGTGTTTCTTTATGTTGACCAGCTGTATTGTTTGGTTCAATCGTCTATGGATGTCCTCATTTCTAACTCTGTCGGGCCAGCTTATTCTTAATAGTCGGCTGTATACGCATATCTCAAAGGCTTCCAATCATTTAAGCATAGCCTAAATATATTCTCGACTTAAGCCTAAGATCTGTTGGTGCAACCGGGCATAAGTATCTGATTGCAAAATCAACTGTGAGATACCAATAGATATTAGTTGTCGAGGCATTAAGCTAAATAAAAAATCCATACTGATCACAAGTGTGTTTTATTTTGTTCATTAGACGGTTACTTTATTCACAATAATACCAGAGAACGAAATTCGTTGTTTTTTGATAATACCTCATGTTAACTCCATTGAGGTTTTCTTAAATGAGGCGCTCAGAGCAACAGTGGCCTAACCCCAAGAACGAAGTTTTGAGATAAATGCAATATTTGCATTCGTATTTCCATTATGCTTATGGGCCTGGATGCCGCGTACCAAAAAAAGTTGATTAACAGCAAGCTGAAAATTTGTTAATAGCCTAACGGTGTCTGGTCAGACAAACTTCGATGTACGGGAACACTGGAACAGGGGAAGTTTTAATTGAGGAACAGGTTAAGAATTTGGAACGTCCGACTACGAAAACGTCCCATGTATTTTGTCGGACGGAACTTCCAATTTAGTTCAGGGCGCATCTGTTTTGAGATGGACGTTGAGAGGTGACTCAAATTTTTTTGCAGAAATTGCTTGAAAATAACGCAAATAATAATATTTGAGTTATCCTCCCACTCAATAAGGTCCGGAACATTGTTTAAATAATCAAAATGTCAAAATATGAAGGAAAAATTCGATTTTTTTATTGGTTTTTGGATTATAACATTAAAACTATTCATTTCTGAGAAAAGTTGTAGTGACACAAAAGTTGCGTAATTAAATTTCACACAATACAGAATTGGTTAAAAATTTAAAAAATAGTCACCCTTGTTGCAAAATAGCAATAATTGCGAAAAAGACCATACAAAAACAAGTATTCGCATTTTACGTTTTTCAACCATTTATGCTAAACTTAGGAACTTCATATTTTACCCAGAAAATCTGTATGATGTATTAAAATAAAACTGTAAATTTCATTAAGATCGGTTTAATAGACTTTGCAAAATAAATTTTAAAATCTAGCTTTCGCAAAAAAAATTCATTTTTTAAAAATATTGTAGGACTGAAAATAAAGCAGATAGCAAGTTTTTTTGCTTATAGAAGTGTACTGTACCTTTCATTTGCAGTTTGCAAAATTAAAATCAATTAATTACCACGGCGTCAGAAAATGTTTTCAATAAACATTAATTTTTGGTGCTACGCGCAGGACAGCGGTGTTCGATTCACACAAGTTGATTTCCACCAAAATTTCTTCCAATCTTTATCTAATATATTATTGTCTTACTCTATGTTTTGTTGTATTTTAATATATTAATTAAAGTGCAGATTGCCATGATGGTCGCCAACATCCGAAACGGATAGGCACTACAAGAAGAAGAATTCCACAAAAATCAAACTAATTTTATTATTGTTTGTGAGATATTGTTTAAACAATTGCATATGTTTAAAAATAATAAATTTTTATTCTCTAAGTTAAAATATATGAACAAAGAAAGTTTTTGCTAAAAAAAGTGTTATTTCAAAGGATAGAGTATGTGTTTTTATTTTGCAATAAACAAATTTATTTATTTATATCGAAATGTAATAAAAATTTAAAATGTATCAATTATTATCAAAGGTCATTGGAATGCCCAATCAGAGCAAACTATCCGCTGTCCTGCGCGTAGCACCAATAATTAATGTTTTTTTAAAAAAATTCCTGACGCCGTGGCAATTAATCGATTTTAATTTTGCAAATTGCAAAGGAAAGACATAGTACACTTCTATAAGCAAAAAAAAAATTCAACGTGCTATATGCTTTATTTTCAGTCGTGCAACACTTAAAAAAAAATGAATTTTTTTTGCGAAAGCTGGATTGCAAAATTTATTTTGCAAAATCCATTAACCGATCTTAATGAAATTTACAGTGTTATTTTACTATATCATAAAGTTTTTCTGGGTAAATCATGAAGGGCCTAAGTTTAGCATAAATGGTTGAAAAACGTAAAATGCAAATATTTGTTTTTGTATGGTTTTTTTCGCATATTTTGCAACAAGGGTGACTATTTTTTAGCCAATTCTATATTGTAGGAAATTTAATTACCCAACTTTTATGTCAGTACAACTTTTCTCGGAAATGAATACTTTTAAAGTAATAATCAAAAAACGAAGAAAAAAATCGAATTTTCTTTTCATTTTTTGACATTTTGATTATTTAAACAATGTTCCGGAACTTTTTGAGAGGGAGGATAACTCAAATATTATTATTTGAGTTATTTTCAAGCAATTTCTGCAAAAAAATTTGAGTCACTTCTCAACGTCCAAATGTACTAATATTTTTACAGATGCGCCCTGGTCTAATTGATTTGTTATCCTTTCATTAGGGGTACAAGGAATCCAGGCTTATTATGAGATAGCGCTAAAAATTATGTAGCGCCATTTAGCTAATTATAGAGGTAGGTTGTGTAGATCCTTGTTAGGGGTCGACAAGACAAGAATTCTTGTCTTGATAACAACTTCTTTTCTTGTCTTGAAAAAAAAATCAAGAAAATGTAAACAAATCTTGTCTAGACGTTTTTTTGATATCTTATATCTTGTATTGACTCAAGAAATTTCAAGATCTTGAAATTTCTTGATTACCCAGTTTGGTGATTCCCCGGCGAACTTTTATTGCGTTGCTTTCCAACACGGCCTCCACTGGCACTGGCTCCCGACCCCGGGGAGTCCCCGATCTGCATTTGTTTCCCGACGAATGCAAAATTTATGTGCAGTTGCTATGTCTTAATTCATGACTTATCAGCTCCGATTTAAAAATATGCTAAATTTGTTATTTAAAATAAAATATAGTTTAAATTTTATTTTCAACAGGAGTAGGTAAAGCGTCGGTGATACGGGGATAGTTTACAAGCTACTAGTCGGCGAGTTTAAAAGCTAGCAAATGAGCGAGTCAACGAGTGTCGATGACAAACAAAACTTTACACCCGCTCAGTAGCCAAACACAAGAGAGTTGAAATCCAATCACGAAATGTTGAACTATCCGTTCTTAACATTATTTCTGTAAGCAAAGGGATCTTCGCCCTTCAATTATTTCAATAAACCTTAGGACCCAAGTAGCAATTTTTCGACGCATTGGTTGTCAGTACAAACAAATGCACTGCCTACAACGTTGCTCGAGAGCATTTTCAGTTGTTTCGGCCAACGTCCCCTACCCCGAGTGACATTACGATGTTACAACCTGTAGTTATACGGCCAACTAATTTATTACCATTTTGACAACTACATATCACACTTCAGTTTTTTCAACAATCGCAACGACTTAAAAATGTTATAATGCTAAACTAATTATTAAATATTTTATTTTTATAGAAATTTTCGATTTATTTAACAACCTGTTTATTTGTTTTTTTAATAGCTGGTTACCATTCCATTGTTTTATCAGTAGATTTGAGATTTGATAACCATCTTTGTACCTGCTTTGGTAGACAGGGTTGCCAGGTCAGTTTTAACTCTTTCAGTAGTTTTGTTTTCACAAAATCAGTAGATTCTTTTTAGGCCATGTAAATATACAGTAATACAGTGATATGCACATCCGTCCTAAATGTCCCAAGAGCAATTCCACAAAATTGGAAACCTAATTATTTCAAACCACCAACTGGTAATTATCATTTTTTAGCTAAAATCTACTAAATCAAAAACTAAAATATAATTAAGTATTTTTGGGATATATTTGGGATATTTTATAATAAAAACAACAGCTAACTTAAGGGGATAGGCGCAAAATGTCGTCTGTTAAAATGTTCAATGTATTTTAAATGTTTTCGTTTTTTGCGAATCCTTAGAAAACTAATAAGTATTTTTGAAAAATTTAAACGCACAAAGAAAGATTAGGTTATTGCCGAGGACCGAAAGTCCCTGAAAATTTCTATAATGTTTATTTTAATACGTTACAGGGGTGAAAAAAAGAAAAAATTTAGTGACTTTTAATTCCAAATATCTCGTTCAAAAGAAACGTTTTGGTTTTTCTAAATAATGCAGTCTTTCATTCTGCGTTTAAATTTTTCAAAAAGACTTATTATAGTTTCCTCATGATTCGAAAAAAATGAATCAAATTCTGTTGAAATATACCAAAAATCTACTAAAAAATATTGCCTACTAGAATTTTTTAAAAAATATCAAAAATCTACCAAAAAAGTAGAAATCTACTAAATATGGCAACGCTGTTAATGAGACTGATACACTTTTGACACTGGTCACATGACCTCTGTTACCCAATAAGAGGGTGCGTTCTAAAATGGTTTAGATAGTCGGCGCGGCCGGGTTTGGTTGGCGATTGGACTTCTAAGTTGTCTTATCCGTCTAAGGTTGGTAATTAGGTATTTTTTAGTAATATTGGTAATATTGTTTAATGCGCCATTTTGGTTTTACTTGAGATTTTTGGGATGTAAAGAAAATGAAAACACAGAATATAAAAAATGCAGGCATTTTCTGATAACTTTAAAAGCACCATCAATACATTAAATTTATACAGAACATCTTTAACATAAATTTTGACTTTTATATTAAAATTTTATTTTTTAAATTTGCATATTTTTTTGTCAAAAATGTCATAAAAAAAGCAGCGCGTGTGTTTTTTTAAAGGTGAAATATCCATATTTGACGGTCATCTGAGATGCGTTTATAAATTTCACATCAGGTAATAAATCCTTTATGTATTTATATCATATAAATTTAAATACCCAAAACGATGTCAAAACAGTTTACTTTTTGGTTTTCGCATTCACCATACAGGTGTTAAAAATATAGGTAAAAAACATAACTAGTCTGACTCCTTGAGCAACCATTGCACGCGCAGGTGCTTTTTATAGTCGCTTCAGTTGTCTTATGCAACGGTTACGAAACGATGTTGCTTAAACAGGAGGTTGCCTAGGCAACGTCAAGACAACTCAAAAATCGTCCACCAAATCAGTGCAGAATAGGGTCGTCTTTTAGGCAATAACAACGTTGTAAGAAAACGTTGCCACGCGGTAGACAACGTTGTCGCGTCGACAAATTGTTACTTGGGAAGCACCATATTTATCGCTTTTTCTTATCCATGATTTTACCCATTTTCTTTTCTGCTTTAAGCTTTTCTTTAGTTTTTGTTCTAAAATTCTCTAATTCCGTTGACATGTTTGATAAAGCTACAAACACGCATAAACTTTATTTGCAACCAGCAATAGCAGCAATGATGACACAGATCTAGTTAACTAACTTACAGCATGCAAACTCGACCCGTGTCAACGACGCTGTAGTATCTTTCATTATTTTTATTTTACATTTTTGTAAATGGTTTTAGAAAAAACCTGTCCAATACATTAAAATATGTTATGTTATGTTAAAATATGTTACCTTTTTCACAAATAAACACATTTTAGAGTTTTCAATATTAGTCAAGATATTTCAAGATTTCTTGTTTTCTTGACAAGAAATCTTGGTATTGACATAAAATTTCTTGTCTTGGTTTGAAATCTAAAATTACTTCTTGTCTTGATCTTATCTTCAAATCAAGACAAGATCAAGACAAGATCTTGAAATTTTCAAGAACTTGGCGACCCCTAATCCTTGTTAATCCGAAGATTGAATGTTGTTGCTTTTATTGATATATTAATCTAAAAATGCTCAATTTGTAGCTTAGGCCACTGTTGCTCTGAGCGCCTCACTCCCTCCCTCCCTCTAGTATTCACACTTTTGTGTTTCAGTTTTCTGAAACTATATTTCAGTTAAATATTTTTACAGAACCGAACTATATATTACAATAAATACATTAGTTTTATACGTCCTTACTATCTTCGGGTCTGACTCCATAGCGCCTGATAATGGCATGCGGTTACCATGGGAATGACACGCATATTTACGAAATTATACTCTGATCTTTTTGACCGCATAGACACAAAGCCAAGGTGTTTGTATGAACGTTCAGAAAGCAGCCGCGAGAAAAAATTTACCCTTCGACTGGTTAAGAATTACGCGTAGATACGTAGTACATAGTTGTTTTGATAAACTTATTAAAGTTTTAAGAAATGACAATGAGGATGTGTTCAATAATGAAACTAAACTCTAGTTATTTGAATTATCGGAAATTATAAAGATTAACAAAATTATCACACAACAAGGAAAGCCTGGCGGCCGTGGTAATGATCGATCTATGCCAGTACCTACCTATTGTATTTAAGCAAGTGTAGCCTGGGTATAAAAATCGAATTGGCTTTACGTGGAAGTTTGACCTTAAGTGTCTAAGACTAGACGTTATGTTTGTGCGTATGTGAAGAATATGCGTTGTTTTGTTTTGTTTGTTGTTTGGTGGAGACCATGACTGGACAAAGAAGGTGTGCCTATTAAGTATTTTAGCGTTTAAATCCTTTTAATATTAGTGTGCTATATACGATGTTAATTTCTAAAATAACTTACCTATTACTATTATTCGTGGAGTGGAGAGGTCGAGTCCTTTCAATGCTCTCTCCCCTCTCGAAGGAGGCCTGATGACTGGCAGGTGCACTATGTGATATCGTCAAGGCCGTATAGTCTTTTATTTGAGCAGATGAAGGGATGGTGGTCTGTAAAGGGACTGCAGCCGCTTCTGGCTTCGAAACCCATGTCTGTTCTAGAATAGGCACGGGGGCACTCGAAGTCAAAGGGCTAAAAAGGTAAAATATATTATAAAATATATAAAAAGTCATATGTTAGAGCAAGAACCTAAGGCCGCCAGATGTTCGTTATTTTCTCACAAATAAATTGTATATAATAATGTAGTATCAGTACTACGTATACTTTAAGTGCCTGCAGACCTGCTAGCTTGGACCTACTGCCAATTATAGGTATTAGGTGCTAAAGCTAGGTAAAACAGTCTTAACTTTCCTTATTTCCTCACGCTTGAGTTAAATGTATGCTACTCACAGACTAATCAAATAATCTGGTGGGAGGTAGAGTAATATTTTTAGTGTTATTTTATGTACTATTAGATTGAAAACTTAGTCTTTTGCTAGCAGTTGCCGCTAGGGCATCTCTGCCATTTCGTTCGTTGCAGTCCGTAATTGCACGCCGGGGTTTGTCCTGGTTGGGTCATAGAGAGCAGAATATATGCCTCCTGATGAGAGACTAATGAGTTTCGAAACCGGTAGAGGTGCTTGCTGCACTCTCTGATTGAACTAGAATAAAATGCGGCTGTAGTTTCGTGTTGCAACGAAATTAAAAATGGTTATTCATTTTTGATTTACATGTACGAGTACGAAGGAGTTCGTAATCCAACCTAATTGGAGTACGAAGGGAACCATTCTCGTTGGAACTTTACCGCGCTGAGCAGATAGGACGTGAATTAAAAATTGTAAAATTCCCTTATCTTTTTTAGTCTCAGCATCCGTTATGACTTGCAAACTTTAGAAGAATCGAAGGTGTAACCAGAGAAGATTCCCATTGTTTTCAATCTGGTGGGATGTAGAGTAATATTTTTAGTGTTATTTTATGTGCTATTAGATTGAAAACTTAGTCTTTTGCTAGCAGTTGCTGCTAGGGCATCTCTGCCATTTCGTTCGTTGTAATCCGTATTTGCAGGCCGGGGTTTGTCTTGGTTGGGTCAGCGAGAGCAGCATATGTGCCTCCTGATGAGAGACTAATAAGTTTCGAAACCGGTAGAGGTGCTTGCTGCACTCTCTGATTGAACTAGAATATAATGAGGCTGTAGTTTCGTGTTGCAACGAAATTGAAAATGGTTATTCATTTTTGATTCACATGTTTACTCTGATTGGAGTACGAAGGGAACCATTCTCGTTGGAGCTTTGCCGCGCTGAGCAGATGGGACGTGAATTATAAATTTAAAGTTCCCTCATCTTCTTTAGTCTCAGCATCCGTTATGGCTTACAAATTTTAGAAGTATCAGGGGTGTAACTAGAGAAGATTACCATTGTTTTCAATCTGGTGGGATGTAGAGTAATATTTTTAGTGTTATTTTATGTGCTATTAGATTGAAAACTTAGTCTTTTGCTAGCAGTTGCTACTAGGGCATCTCTGCCGTTTCGTTCGTTGTAATCCGTAATTGCAGGCCGGGGTTTGTCCCGGTTGGTTCAGAGAGAGCAGCAAATGTGCCTCCTGATGAGAGACTAATAAGTTTCGTAACCGGTAGAGGTGCTTGCTGCACTCTCTGATTGAACTAGAATATAATGCGGCTGTAGTTTCGTGTTGCAACGAAATTGAGAATGGTTATTCATTTTTGATTTATATACATTTTATTTGTGAGAAAACAAGGAACGTCTGGCGGCCGTGGGATCTTGGACTAAGGATATTGTAATTAGGTATAATCTGACGTTATAAAAGATATCCTATTCGTGTTTGAAATTTTCACTTAAATATCGCAAGTTTTCCATTTTTTATATTTTTTTGTAGCACGATGTGAGAAAATTTTTTTCATAATTTATATAAACACACGGTGTTTGGAGCGTATAGAATTTTCCTGAAAACTATTCAATGAATGAACATTCCAACGTATAAAAATTATAATGCACATAGGTCTGCTTATTGAATATTTGGTCATTATTACGCTTACCATTGCTCCAATCTGTCTTCTTCTTCTTCGGCGGCAGTGACGTCACTGGGTGGAGTAAGATACCCTGCAAGTCTAAGCCCCCTTCCCCGAATGCTGGATCCTATCCTCAGACTTTGGCGAAAGGACGCTCGAGCTCTTCCAACTAAAATATACGACTAATTATTGATTATAAAGATACTTAAGATGAAGTAAAACATGTCTTTCAAATATCTAGATGCTAATATTACAAGCAACACAAGTGGTAGCAGCGGATTAGGATTTCTCAGAGATGTAGCATAATAGCCCTTAGGCCCACAAGTTGAGTCGGACAACTTTTCTATTTCGGAAAATTTTCGGATGGGTGGCGTTTCGTAACTACAGAGATTTCTAAACTTGGGTGCGTCCGACAACTGGAGGACACTTAAAAATTTGTAGGATAATATTACCAGTAAATTGTGTAGTCCAGGAACTGAAGCTTTTCACCTCGCAATTTTTATAGAATGAATCGATTTGCTTGATTATTTCATTCATAGGAGATTCTGACCAATAGAAAGCTACAGAAATAAAAATAAAGTGATTATTTTTTCACCTGTCAAATTCTGACGTTTTTGCTTTTTCAGCCAATCACCACGCGTCGTTCTAGCCAATCATTGAGTGTAATACTGATAAAACAGCCTCTTCCTTGATGAAACAGTCTTTTCCCTGATAAAACTTAAGGTACCCTAAATTTAAAAATATAAAATAACTTATCTATAACCTACTTAAGACATTGATCCTAGTTGTCTTAAAAATATTTCACAGATGCCCGTATTTACTAATAATACATATTGGTTCACAAAATAATCTTTTCAAATACCACTCGTCCTCTAAATTTTGCTTGATAAATTTTTTCGTTTTCATACTTAAACTTCTTTATTTAGGGTAAAATCACTCAAACAAACCGAAATGGATAAAATCACTCGTCCTTCGGACTCGTGATTTTATCATTCGGTTTGTTTTCGTAATTTTACCAAATAAAGAAGTTTTCGTGAAAACAAAAAAAATTATCGATAAAATTTAGAGGACTCGTGGTATTACCTTTGATTGTTTTTTGATGATTCTAACTTCCAATCGTATAGTAAGATATTTGATCACGTGTTTAATTCTGTCCAATCAGATTAAAATTATACTGAGAATTATCTAGTGTAGAAAATTACTGATAAAATTTTTTAAGTAGATTGTATCTGTTTAATGGCAACCAGTTTCCTAGTTTTGACAACTGTCACATTTAAGAAAATATCCATAAGATACGTATTAAAAAATAATCTTACGAATATCACACGACTGTAAGAATAAATAAGAAAATATTGCTTCATTTTTACTCAAATTTGTTGTCATTGGGCAATAGCCACTCGAGCTCTGCGAGCTCTCGTGTCTATTACCAGAAAACAAATTTTCGAAAAACTGTCGCAATTTTCAATTTATTCTCACTCTCTTGTGATATTATACCCGATTATTTCATTCATAGGAGATTCTGACCAATAGAAAGCTACAGAAATCTGAATTAAATCGATAATTTTTTATAATCTCCCGTCGTTAAGTATATTACGCCAGATGCCCTTCGTTGCTATGAAAAAATACATTCAGTGACATTAATGACAATTAATATTTTAAAAATTATAGAAGTGATGACTTTCAATCGTCAAATATTTATAAAAACTGTGTGTTTAATGGTACTTACATAAATAAATTACAATAAAATTTTGGTTTTGAACAGTTTTATTCATGAAATAATCGCAACTCGACCTCTGAAATTAATATAGAATTTTTGCTCTCGTGACACTTTGACATAATTTCACTCGCCTTAAGCTCGTGAAATCAAAACTGTCAAAGTGTCACTCGGGAAAAATTCAATAATTTCAGAGCTCTTGTGCAATTACTACTGATAATTTTTGATAATATCCCGTCGTCAAGTATATTACGTCAGGTCATAGGCGTAACCAGGGGGGTTTTGGGGGTTGTAACCCCCCCCCATTGGGATGTACTTTGAGCTCTATACGCTTAACACCATAGCCCTCAGAGACCTTCCAGTAGTTGTAACCCTCCCTTTCAGCTAGTTGTAACCCCCCTTTAGGATCATCCTGGTTACGCCTATGCGTCAGATGCCCTTCGTTGCTACGAAAAAATATATTCAGTGACATTAATGACAATTACTGTTTTAAAAGTTATAAAAGTGGTGACTATCAACCGTCAAATATTTATAACAACAACTATGTATTTAACTGTAGTAATTTGTACTTACAAAAATAAATTTTGGTTTTAAACAGTTTTATTCATGAAATAATCGCAGCAAATTGCACTCGATCTCTAAAATTATTATCGAATTGATTCGCTCGTGTCACTTTGACACAATTTCACTACCCTTCGGGTCGTGAAATTAAAACTGTCAAAGTGTCACACGAGAAAAATTCGATAATTTTAGAGCTCTTGTGCAAGTACAACTGAAAATTTGAGAATAAGTAGTGGATAGTCCAAGGATCAAAATCTATATGATGCCGAAAGGCGCTTTTACCATGGAGGTGGTTGCCCCCCCCCCCCCCCATCTCCGGGGGTGGAAATTTTTTATTATATTTTGACCGCAAAAGTTGATAAAAACATTAATTTTAAGCAAAAAATGTTCTATACATTTTTTTGATAAAATTGATAGTTTCAGATTTATTCGCTATCGAAAGTGTTAGTTTTATATCTGTGAAATCAATGTTTTTCGGTATGGGTACTCATTTACAATTCACTCAATTTGTGTCGCAGAAAAATTTTTTTAAACAAAGTTCTTGGAAATTAAATAATCTACAATTTCGCATTGAATCATTTTTTCGTGTCTCCGATGCTTATCTTTCTATTCTGAAGAAATTTTTTATTATATTTTGACCGCAAAAGTTGATAAAAACATTCATTCTAAGCAAAAAATGTTCTATACATTTTTTTGATAAAATTAATGGTTTTAGATTTATTCGTTATCGAAAGTGTTAGTTTTATATCTGTGAAATCAATGTTTTTCGGTATGGGTACTCATTTACAATTCACTCAATTTGTGCCGCAGAAAAATTTTTTTTAACAAGGTTCTTGGAAATTAAATAATCTACAATTTCGTATTGAATCATTTTTTCGTGTCTCCGATGCTAATCTTTCTATTCTGAAGAAATTTTTTATTATATTTTGACCGCAAAAGTTGATAAAAACATTCATTATAAGCAAAAAATGTTATATACATTTTTTTGATAAAATTAATAGTTTTAGATTTATTCGCTATCGAAAGTGTTAGTTTTATATCTGTGAAATCAATGTTTTTCGGTATGGGTACTCATTTACAATTCACTCAATTTGGGCCGCAGAAAAATTTTTTTTAACAAGGTCCTTGGAAATTAAATAATCTATAATTTCGTATTGAATCATTTTTTCGTGTCTCCGATGCTAATCTTTCTATTCTGTAGAACACACATTTTTTACCAAACTACAACAATTCGTTATTCGCTTTTTAACTCCAGTTTTTTTAAAATTAATCATTATAAGCCGGTCAAACCTTTAGAATCTATTAAAAATACATAAATAAAAAAGAATGAATAAGATCAATGACTAAAAACACCGCTTACTTACATTATTATGCTTCCAATTGGATTTACCTTTTTTTTTCAAAAAAATATATTGATTTTTAACCGTAACTTTTTAATTTTGTATCTTAAAAAGTTTAGTGATATAGTATTTTATAAGTTTTTATGAGATCTATAAAGGGTTGGTAAAGGTGGTTTTTGCATGTTATTACAAGTTATAATTGTCAATAGCTCACTCACTTTTTGCCGTAGGAAAAATTTTTGCAAACCATGTTCTTGGGAATTAAATAAGCTACAATTTCATTTTAAAACATTTTTTCGTACCTCCGATGCTAATCTTTCTATTCCGAAAAAAAGGGCATTTTTTGCCAAACTACAAAAATTAATTATTCGCTTTTAACTCCATTTAATTAAAAACTAATTGTTTTAAGCCGGTCAAACTTCTAGAACCTATTAATAATACATAAATAAAGAAGGTCAAATAGGGTAAATGACTAATGTTAATTTGGCTGGTGATAAGGGGGTTGTTTCCGATAAATTTTTTGCTGAAAAAAATAGGGAGTGACATTCTTTTCATTATAAGTTACTTAATTTTTGAGCTAGATACTTTTTTTTATTTCTAGAGATAGATATTTTTAAATACTTTAAATTAGTTTCAACGAGTTATCCTCGAAAAATGCATAGTTTTCCCGTCGTTTGACTTTGAATCTACAATATTTAGCATTTGACGAAGAAGAGCTAACATATAACAAAATTTACTATCGATTAATACTGGTTTAAAAAAAAAATTAAAAAACCAGATTTGTTATTAGCAGAAAACTGATTAAAAACATTTTTTCGATATAAAACTAACACTTTCGATAGCGAATAAATGGAAAAATATTGATTTTATCAAAAAATGTATAGAACGTTTTTTGCTTAGAATAAATGTTTTTACCCACTTTTGCGGTCTAAATATTTCCACCCTCGAGATGGGGTGGCAACCACCCCCATGGTAAAAGCGCCTTTCGACATCATATAGATTATGATACTTGGACTATCCACTACTTATTTTCAAATTTTCAAGCAAATCGATCCATTCTGTAAAAATTGCGAGGTTTTATTCTATTGTAAGCTTCATTACTTGGACTAGTAAACGCATCATAATGAGTCATAAAAATTATACTCTCACAGCTGATTTTTGCAGCATTGTTTGATACACATATTTGCTATTAAATGGTAACTTCTTCTTTAGGGCCATCTCCGCGACGAAGGTTGGCAATCATCATTTTTATTCTAACTTTCGACACTGCAACCCGAAAGAGTTCGGTTAAGCTGAATCCAAACCATTCTCTGAGATTTCTCAGCCAGGACATTTTTCTTCTACCTATGCTGCGCCTTCCTTGAATCTTTATCTGAACTATTAATTTTAGGAGTTCATATCTGTCACCACGTGTTCGAGTGGGTGCTCCAGGTTAGAAAGCTCCATATTTACGAAAATTTTTCCTCCCGAAAATTTTTAGAAAATTGAAAAGTTGTCCATCTTGACATGAATAACTGAATAAAAAAGTCTCATGAGGAAGTTAATCATTTTTTTAATGGGAGCCCAAGGACTATAAAGAAACAAATATACGAGTAGGTATCGAAAGCAAAACAGGGATTTACAAAACATGTTATAACCACAAGAGACCTGTTTGACCCACAAGTCAATTGGAAAGGTGGTTTAATGTTATACATTATACAGGGTGTCCCGAAAAGATCATAAAAGGTCATAAATTATACCACAGATTTTGGAGTCAAAAATAGGTTGATTGAACCTCACTTACCTATATACAATAGTGCTCACAAAAAAAGTTACAGCCCTTTGAAGTTACAAAATGAAAATCGATTTTTTGCAATATATCGAAAACTATTAGAGATTTTTTATTAAAAATGGACTTGTATCATTATTATGGCAGGAACATCTTAAAACATAATTATAGTGAAATTTGTCTACCCCTTAAAAATTTTATGGGGGTTTTGTTCCCTTAAACCGCCCCAAACTTTTGTATATGTTCCAATTAATTCATTATTGTAGAACCATTAGTTAAACACAACGTTTTAAAACTTTTTTGCCTCCTAGTACTTCTTCGATAAGCCAGTGTTTATCGAGATATTTTGAATATTTTTCGAATCTACCACATATTTGTATATTGGTTAAGTACGATTATAGACACCTGTTAATAATCTGAATATGTACTTATAATTTTACATTTTTAGGTGAATTTTGTAAAAGAAACCACATCTCGATAAAAGGTGACTTATCAAAAAAAGACTGAGAGGCAAAAAAGTTTTAGAAACACTGTGTTTAACTAATCGAACCACAATACTAGTTTAATTGGAACGTACACATACATTTGGGGGGTTCAAAGGAACAAAACTTCCATAACATTTTTATGTAAATATATTAAAAAAGAAGCCGCATCTCGATAAAAACTGGCTTATCGAAAAAATACTAAGAGGCAAAAAAAGTTTTAAAAACGTTGTGTTTAACTAATGGTACTGCAATAATGAATTAATTGGAACGTATACAAAAGTTTGGGTGGGTTTAAGGAACAAAACCCCCATAAAATTTTTAAGGGGTGGACAAATTTCACCAGAATTTTGTTTTAAGATGTTCCTGCCATAATAATGATAAAAGTCCATTTTCAATGAAAAATCTTTAATAGTTTTCGATATATTGCAAAAAATCGATTTTCATTTTGTCACTTCAAAGGGCTGTAACTTTTTTTCTGTGCATATTTGTACTAAGGTAAGTTAGGTTCAATCGAACTATTTTTGACTCCAGAATGTGCGGTATAATTTATGACCAATCTTTTCGGGATACCCTGTATATTGACGGAAATAAGAATCAATAATTACTGGGAAAACCACTTAGAGATAGACTTAAGAAGAGCGATATCAGGAGCCTGTTGAATATCCAAGACGTTGGAAAATAGTCTAGAGCCAGAAAAGAGCATAGAGAGACCACAATGATAAACTGGGTGATAATAGACTTGCAGTTAACCCTTAACTACAGACATCCGGTATTTTTTACCGGCGGGCATTCCCAAAATGTGGATTTCGTGGTAACCTCACAACTTACAAGTTCATGTGTCTCTGTACCTCTCGGGCAGTTTGTATAACAATGCTAGTCAAAGCGTGTATTGTGTATTGTCAATATTTTCTTTTCTGGTACACATCAAAAATCTTAACCGATAAAAATTACCGGATGTCTGTGTTAAGGGAGTATTTTTATATGAGTACTATATTTGTAAATCTGAAATGTTTACATTATTTTTTTGTGTTTTTGGGGAAAAAGTAAAGAAATGGACTGTGGAAGACATCCTGGACCTTCAATGAAGGTTAAATTTGAAGATAAAAATTTTAAGGCCACTTTGCAAAAATGGAATTGCCATTTAATTTTATTACAATTTTACCCCTTGCAGATTTTTTTTCATGGATGTAAAAATTTTCGTGGATGCTATTTTATATTTCCTTTGTGATTCTATGTTACGTTTATTTGTTAAAAGAAAGTTTAAATTTTTGTCCATGGCATTTATGGCCGTTTGTTTCAATAGACCAAAAATGTTACCAAAATTCTGGTTTAATAGATTATTCTTCAAAAATCTTGTATTATATTATTAAAATCACTCATTTTACCATTTTTCCCATATCTAGAGACTCCATAAAAACACATAATGCAAAACGTTTTTGTTTTTTATTATTAACTTTATATTTTGACTCTATTTTATAATGACCGGTAAAAAATACCGGGAGTCTGTAGTTACGTGATAATATTGGGATGTCTGTAGTTAAGGGTTAATATAAAAAAGAGAAACTGAACACAAGCAGACTATCTGAAAGACCCTCTAAACGCTGCTGGTATCAAAGTTGGACATAGGAATTTCAACTTAGGCTATAACTTAAAAAAAAACAAGATGTTGTTTTGGTTTATAATACGTTTTTACAACAAAAAATAATACGCCTTCGAAGTGTTGGTTTTTTCTTCCGTTAACGAGTTACCCTCTTAACATTATTTTAATTTTGTTCTGTTTTATAGTTTTGACTATATTTTGACTTCTCAGTGATACCTAGCAAAAACTCAAATATCGTTAAAACTAAAAAACTCGTCAGTGTTACCTCGAGAAACTCATAAGCTAATAAAATATTTTTGAATTGTTTGTTTCACATGTAGACCACTCATCATCGGTAAAAAACTGTAAAACCGTGGAATTTTGAGAATCAACACCGATTTTAATGAAAATTTGGGTTTAAGCTCTGTTGACACTCTTCTTTAAAATCTACCCTATGCCGCATTGCGCTTTTGCCCTGGGGTGAAAACAACCCTAAACAATCAAAATAGCTATGGAAATCGATAAAGTGACCAATTCTGAGTAATTTTTGTTCTATAAAACTTTTTTGCAAAATTGACATTTTCCAACTTTTTGCGATTGAATCTATGCATTTTTCATTGAAAAAACTCACGTTTTATAAATCACGTTTTTCATGAATATCTTAAAAAAAATAATTTGTATAGAAAAAATTATTAAAAACAAAATTATTGCTAATAAAAAAACAAAGAGATTCGCGTCAGAAAGACCTAGGTAAACCTAATAACGACTGAGATATTGCTCTTTATAGGATAGTTATTTTCGAAGAACATCGAAATGGAGAACCTTTAACCCTCGTAAGGCGGTGCTTAAATTCTTACATAAACAACGGTGCACGGGGTGCATTTGCACCCCATTTGTATATCCATTTTTTTATATGTGAACGTCGGGGAAATTAATTTGAAAGATAGTTAGGACTTATTTATTATAGTACGAAACATAATTTTACAAAAAAATTACTCATTTCTTCTTAAAAAAAATTATTATCTTCGCAAGACAAACACATGAAATTTTTGACAGAATGAGCAACACAAAATTTTTACACATAATACAGTTATGCCGGGACTTTCGGTCTTTTTTCTCTGATATAAGTAACACCGACCTTGTCTCGTTGCTCTGTCAGCTCCAGGTGAAACATCAGAAACGTCCAATTCAGAATTAGAAATTTTCATCATTTGCAACCAAAAGTTATTTTTTTTTCAAAAAAGCACGTAAACGCAAAGAGTTTTAAATGCTGTAATGGGTGGAATACGTTTGGAATTGAATTTAATACGAATAAAAAAATAGACACAAATTAAAAAAATTTATTAAAAAAGATAAGTGAGAAAAACGAGGTCGGGGTGCAGGTGCAGCCCGCCCCGCCTTACGAGGGTTAATCTCAAATAACTCGAATGTGGTGCAATTTTTTAGAAAATCTTAACAAATATCTTTGAAAGTTCATTAAAAAATCTTTTGACAAAAGTTTTTTGCATAAGAACTGACTGACTTATCACGAAAATAAAGTCGCTCTCTGCTTTTTTCTTTTTGAAATGTAAAAATTAAACCCTCGTCGTTACAATTCTAATAGAAATGAATAGCTTTCCACTTGAAATTAATTTTATTTAGGTATAGTTGATACAATCCATGTGATTCGACCGGTTTGGAATGCTGAGTTTAGAAAAAAAAAGTTGATTAAATCGAAAATGACATTATTATAATTAAAAAAAGTGCATTTTTCGTAAATAAACCTAAAAGTATTCATGATACAAAAACAAAATAAAACAAAATTTTCAGTAAAAGAAATTCTACAATTAATATTTGAAACATTTTTTCATATTATGATTATGAACACTTTTAGATTTATTTAGGAAATGCACTTTTTTTAATTTTAAAAATCTCATATTCTATTTTAATCAACTATTTTTTCTAAACTAAGTAAGCATTTAAAACCGGTTAGGTCACATGAATTGTATCAATTATACCTAAATAAAGTTAATTTCAAGTGGGAAGCTATTGATTTTTATTAGGATTAATTTAAGGCTTAATTTTTACAAAATGAATAAAAATAAATTTCGACCACGAGTCAGGATTCTGTTAACCGAGATACGATAGTATCAAGTGGCGCCGCTAGGAGGAGCACTCCAACAATGCGTCTCAGAATACTTTAACGAAACGTGGTCATTTAGTACTCTAAACCGAGTAAGGTATGAAAAAGAAAAGAAAATAATCGTTTTCGTTTTGATTCAATTCGAGTCTCTTGCCATCCTCTGACACCGTGTTTCGGGGTCTCTACCCCTTATCAAAGAGACTATGCAAGTAGACTGAATTGAATCATCTCGAAACGAAGAAGAACTGCATATATTAAAATATCTGCAGCAGAGTGTGGTTTTACTGTCCTCTAACGGGGAATGACAAAATGAATAAAAATAAATTTCGACCACGAGTCAGGATTCTGTTAACCGAGATACGATAGTACCAAGCGGCGCCGCTAGGAGGAGCACTCCAACAATGCGTCTTAGAATACTTTAACGAAACGTGGTCATTTTGTACTCTAAACCGAGTAAGGTATGAAAAAGAAAAAAAATAATCGTTTTCGTTTTGATTTAATTCGAGTCTCTTGCCATCCTCTGACACCGTGTTTCGGGGTCTCTACCCCTTATCAAAGAGGCTATGCAAGTAGACTGAATTGAACCATCTCGAAACGAAGAAGAACTGCATATATTAAAATATCTGCAGCAGAGTTTAGTTAGACTGTCCTCTAACAGGGAATGACAAAATGAATAAAAATAAATTTCGACCACGAGTCAGGATTCTGTTAACCGAGATACGATAATACCAAGCGGCGCCGCTAGGAGGAGCACTCCAACAATGCGTCTCAGAATACTTTAACGAAACGTGGTCATTTTGTACTCTAAACCGAGTAAGGTAACACGGTGTCAGAGGATGGCAAGAGACTCGAATTGAATCAAAACGAAAACGATTATTTTCTTTTCTTAATTTTTACATTTCAAAAAGAAAAAAGCAGAGAGCGACTTTATTTTCGTCATAAGTCAGTCAGTTCTTATGCAAGAAAGTTTTGTCAGAGCTTATTTGAAAGGTAATTTAATGGACTCTAAAATATTTTTCTCAAAAAATTACACCAAATTCGAGTTATTTGAGATTAAAAGTTCTCCATTTCGACGTTCTTCGAAAATAACCATCCTTTAAAAAGCAATAACTCAGTCGTTACTGGGTTTACATAGGTCTTTCAGACTCGAATCTATTTGGTTTTTATTGACTATAATTTTGTTTTTAATGATTTTATCTATAAAATCAAATTTTTTTAAGTTATTTATGAAAAAAGTTTATAAAACCTGAGTTTTTTCAATGAAAAATGCATAATTTCAATCGCAAATAACTTGGAAAGTGTCAATTTTTCAAAAAAAATTTATAGAACAAAATTTACTCAGAATTAGTCACTCTATCAATTTCCATAGTTATTTTGATTAAAAAATGTTCATCCCCTAGACGGGGTTGTTTTCACCCCCAGGGCAAAAGCGCAGTTCGGCATAGGATAGATGTGATTCTCAAAATTCCACGAGAAAATGGCTGCTGATTGGACTAATGATCCAATGACGAGTTCTGACCGCAAAATCCATTTTTTTTGGAAATGTCTGTAAAAATTTCTCACCGTTGGCTTACATTTTAATATTCTGGCCTGAGTTTTTTTGGAATATTCTTTGGAATGTACTGAATATGTTTATTTAATTTAAAAATAAAATATTTCTACCAAAGTTTCAAAAAAAATCACAAAAATCTTGAAATCTTGAATTCTTAAAATGTTTATTTCAAACCACCTTAATGGGCCCGTTTGAAACTAACATTGTATTTGCAAGTCAATCGTGACTAACAATAATGATCTACAATAAAAAATTCCAAAAAAACAATAAACTCCTTTATAAAAGGTATATATTTAAAATCCCTAAAAAGGGCTACATCGCAGAACTAGTTTTCGATTGGTTTACCAATCATCATCAGTGCTTACCTAAAATGAATATAACCTGGTAAAATAATGCAAAGATTTTGAAATTTTGACTACGGTTAAGAAAAGTTGTAGGTTAAACTCGCGTGAAATTTACATGATAACCACCAAGATATCAAATAATGCAAAGATTTTGAAATTTTGACTACGGTTAAGAAAAGTTGTAGGTTATACTCACGTGAAATTTACATGCTAACCACCAAGATATCTTGGTGGTTCGTGAGTATAATTTCACGTGGGTATAACCTACAACTTTTCTTAACCGTAGTCAAAATTTCAAAATCTTTGCATTATTTTACCAAGATATCTTGGTGGTTAGCATGTAAATTTCACATGAGTATAACCTACAACTTTTCTTAACCGTAGTCAAAATTTCAAAATCTTTGCATTATATTACCAGGTTATATTCATTTTAGGTAAGTACTGATGATGATTGGTAAACCAATCGAAAACTAGTTCTGTGATGTAGCCCTTTTTAGGGATTTTAAATATATACCCTTTATAAAGGATTTTATTGTTTTTTGTATTACATGGTATACAGCAAACTACAGGAAAACTTTTTCCTTGTGGAAAAAATTCCACTCTAATAATTTACTTTTCCGCAAATCGCCAGGAAATTTTGACATTCCTGTCAAAATTTCTTGAAGAAAAAGTCAAGACTTCCTTACTGTAAGGAAATGTCATTTCCTTACTGTAAGGAAATGATATTTCCGTACAGTTGTTAGTGTTCTACATAAATTTGTCAAGTTTGACAATTCAACCTCAATACGTTTCCATAGTAATCCAAGTAATTTTATTAGGAATTTCAAAGCACCATTTATTTGGGAATAAAATTATCGCGTTTTTTTTAAATCAATCAATATCTGTCGAATTTAAACGATTTGCGGAAAAATAGTATGTTTACCTCGTAGGAAAAGCCACATTCCTGAACTCTGTGTTGCTAAGTCTCGGCTTGCGCCTCGACTTAGCAATCTTCACAGTCGTCCAGGAATGTTAAGCTTTTCCTACCCGGTAAACAATGTACTATTTAAGCTTAACGAAAAATAAAAATAGTTATTTATTACTATTTACCTACATTTACTTAACCTATTTTTTCCTATGGGACTATTCTCTAGAGACGAGGCTGGCACCGTTGTCAAATCTTCGAAATTTATGATGATTAAACTGATGTCATCCACCTCGCTTCTTATAGGTGCTATCACCTCGGAGCATAGAAACTTGGTCCCTGAAACAATACGAAGAAGTTAGCATTTAGAGGAAGTAATATAAAGGAAATCAAGATGCCGTAATTATGTAATAAAAATTAACTGTAATTAAAGGACTAAGACTATTTTAATTAATTACACTTTTATAAAAAATAACTTTTTATAATAAAAGGTAAAATATAAAATTATAAACTTTTTTTATTTAGCTAATGCCTCGACAACTAATGGCCGTTAGCATGGTAGGTACGGTGAATTTTTGCAGTTAGGTACCTAGTGTCATGTGTAGTGTGTGTATTGAGTAAGTGTCTTGTTACTTTGCAAAATCGACGTCATTGTCTTTGCAAAGAGACGCTTATTGTATCCGAACGTCTGCGGTCCCTCCGGCGAGTACCGATCCTACAAGGAATAAACTACACTGGGGTGCAAAATTAACCGGACACCTTAAAGATGGGTCATATTTGATGTCTCGAATTTCCTAAACCTGTTGTCCGATTTAAGTGATTTGTTTAATATATTATTGCCTTATTCTTTAGCAATATCGCTGTAATAGTATTGCTGCCAAACATTTAAATTTTCATTGTATACCGGTTGTATCAATCAAACTGTGTTTTTTTCTCAAAGTTCGCATCACCCTGTGGAATATTCGAGCATTTATAAAATACTAAAATTAAAATCCCACTATAGCCTCATGCTTTCTCAACATTTTGTTTTTTAATTAATTCGCTTATGTTGGATAATAAAAAAGTTAGGTACCTTAACAACTAGCCATGTTTTTCATCAATACAGCATGTTTTTTAATAATAATTGGCAAACTTTAAGGGGTAGGGGAAGGACGTCGAAGATGACGCACCTAAGCAAAATACATTTTATTTAAGGGTAAAAAATATTTAAGCTAAGTTTGAATGCTACGAGCCTGTAATTTGGACATTTCTATAACCAATTTCTAGGATTATTTTTAAATTCAATAAAAGGAAGTATTTTTTATGCGGCTTTAAAAAAACGCTTTTGCGCCATCTTACCTTCCACCGAGGGAAAGATGACGCACAGTGATGGTGAAGATGGCGCATGTAGGTATCTATATTAAAAGCGTAAGTGATATGAAAAGAAAATTTATTTTTTAATACTGAAAGTAAGAAAATGTAAACAAAGCTTTTTTAACATATTAACAAAAGTCACAAATGTAGTTTTCGGGACTTTTGGCTCCACTGCATTCTTTATGCACCCATTGTCCACAACTTGTGCATCTGAACCATGTTTCCGTCTTTTTGCCGAAGTCTCCACATAATATGCAGATATCAGTTTCACCTCCCTCGTTGATTATGTCATCCAACTCATCGTCATTGCAAAGACCTTCTTCATCAAAATCGCTTTCTTCAGTATCGCTATCCTCCAAGATTTTTTTGTTTATTTTTTGTTTGATTATTTTTTGTACTTTGGCTTTCCCTTTATTTGTATTTAGTTTTAATCCTGCATCATTAACCAATACTTGTCTGGTTACTTTTTTCTTTCCTTCTTCCGACTTCGCCAGTTTTTCTTTTTTTTTATTCTCTTTTTCTTCTAAGAATTCTTTTAAAGGGGTGCTTGTTAGAATTTCAGAATGTTGCTTTTGTCGTCCATATTTTCTTTTAATTTTTTTATTGGGCAAAGGAACTGGAGAAATAAGTGAAAGAGAAATATGTGGACGTTTGGTTATTTCATTTTGTTTTGTGGGGGTTGTGTGACGACTTTCAGGAGACTGTCGGCTGGTTGATGGACGTGGTAATTCTGGTTCTCTTATAGATGGTGTTGTTATTAGTGGAGGTGTTCCCTGAGGTGCAGGTTCAGGAGAAACATCTCTATCCAAGCTATCATTGTTTAAATTATCAGCAGGAAAAAAGTCATCTTCTGTGAACTTATCAGAGTTTAACGGAAAAATTCCGTACGTTCCGAAACCAGAAACGGCCTTATCAATATTTGCCACCTGATCATATGCTAACTTAAAAATCTCGGCGACATCATATGGAGTAATTTTATCTTCAAACTCTGAGTTGCTGATCTTAGATTTTAGAAAGGAATTGCAATGGCGACCATACGCATATTTTAATGCAGAAAAAAATGACACATCAAGAGGTTGTAATTTGTGGGATGTGTGGGGTGGAATACTAACCATTATAATCCAATTCTCTTTGCAGTAATTATAAATATCCAGTGAAATATGGCTCGAGTGATTATCTAATACTAACAGCACGTGATTATCTGGACTAGACAGGACTTTTTTTTGGAAATGCTTCAGCCATAATAAAAACATAGACGTATTACTCCATCCATTATCCGTGCAGTTGTAAATCGCACCGCTTGGTCCATTTTTCTGAAGCTGTGGGCTCATCCTCTTCCTGGGAAATATAAATAATGGAGGTATGTAGTTACCGGAGGCACTGAACGCCATTATTACCGTGATATTCTTCCCTCGTTCCCACGAAGAAATGATTCCAAACTGCTTTACTCCTTTGGGTCCAAGTCTTTTACATGATTCTTTAGGAACCGTAGATATACCGGTTTCATCAACATTGTAAATGCGATCTGGCAGAAATTTATATTTTTCTTGCACTGTTTCCAAATTTTTAAAAAAGCGGTCTACTTCTATTTTATTGAAGGCTGTTATTCTATTAATGCTTGTAGCTTCTGGCTTTCTCAAGGAAATTTGAGGATTTCGTTTTATAAATCCTAGATACCAGTCTTTTCCAGCCATTTGTTTATTCTTATTAAAATTGTGTTTAATTTCATTGCGTTCTGCATAAGCAAATGCCATGGTTCTCAGTTCTATGCAAGTGATACCAAAAAATAAATTGGCCAGCTTGAGAACATGATCTAGTATCTCCTTTTCATGATGTGCCGAAAACAATGGGGCTCTACCAAGAGACTCTGATTTGACTTCCTTTAATAAATTTTTAACCTTAAGTTTTCTCCTCAATGTAGCTTCTGGTATTGAAAATGCCCTTGCCACTTCCCGAATTTTACGACCATCTCTACAAATTGCATTCAATGCTGCATTAAGAGCTGCTGCAGAAAATGATCCTCTCTGTGTTTTTCGTATATATTTTCCCATTTCTAAAAAAGAAAAAGATGCCTCAAAATGCAAAATAGACACTAAATAATAAATATTCTATACTCCATTGTTATTTAAGGTAATGAACTGAAAAGGCAAAGATGACGCACTATAACAGCAAAGATGACGCAGTCTGCGTCAACTTAGCCTGTTCAGCATAACCTACAAAAAATGGTTATCAAAATTATCCATCATCAAATATTTAACAGATAAATCCTCGCTAACTGAAAATAAATATCACCTACTCCCATGAATATGAAGAAAATCCAATGGAACCATTTTTAAACAACTTACCATTAATATTCGCAGTGTCAATAATAACAAGAAATCAACGTGTATCGCGTTACTCTGCCTCACAGATACTAAACAGTACGAAAGCTGACCGATGAAGTTTTAAAGTAATAGTAGTTTCTAAAGGAGGGCGCCACGGGTATAAAAACTGAATTTAGTGAAGTACTTGATAAAATACAGAGGTGCGTCATCTTAGACGCTGCGTCATCTTCCCCGTCCTTCCCCTAATTCTGTATGAAAAATAATGACAGTTTGCTTTAGCAACGATATGTCTGCAAATGCTTCGTTTTCGAGATAGGGGGTATTAAAAGTTTTCTTACAAACTGACGATTTATTTATTACTTAAAAACCAATTGAGATATGCAAATGAAATTTAGTGGGTTTTAAGAAGTAGTTATTGCACATTTTTTGACATAAAATTAAGAATTTAATATTCACCATTGGCGCGCATACGGGTAATATGAGGGCTTATATTACCCGTATGCGCGCCAATGGTAAATATTAAATTCTTACTTGTATGTCAAAAAATGTACAAATGTACAATAACTACATCTTAACGCCCACCAAATTTCATTTGCATATCTCAATTGGTTTTTAAGTAATAAATAAATCGTCAGTTTGTAAGAAAATTTCAACACCCTCTATCTCAGAAATGAAGCATTTGCGGACATAGGTTTATAAAGCAAACTCTCATTATTTTGTCATGTAGAATTACCCCTTAAGGCTGTATGACACTATGCATTTTCTTGTATCATTTCTAATATCGTTTCTGATATCGTTTCTTGTATACATTTTCTTGTATCATTTCTTGTACGTACATTTGTGCCCTGTATGACACTATGCAAGTTCTTGTATCGAAAATTGTATGAAATTCGGCACGTGATTGGTCGAAATTTTGTTTGTCACCCTGTATCACGTTATGGTAGTACTGCATCTACAGACACAGCTGATTTTAAATATTTTATAAAATTTATAAACTTTTATATAATTAACATTTTAATGTTAACCAGAATTTTACGTTGACTGAGGTTGATTATTTGTGTTTTTATTTTGTTTTGATATTTGTGCTAAAATATTTGCATTAGAATTATCTTCAGTTTGATCCAAATTAGGAACTATTGTATTTTCGTCTATTAAAAAATTATGCACCATGAAACCTAAATTTATAGTTTGAACTTTACTAGGAGCTAAATATATGGTTATTAGTAGAACAGTAGTCCATACCAAACGGTATATTAAGTATCAATAAAAGATTTATAAATAATACCTACAAAAACACAAATAAATTCATCAATACATTATCCCATTTTCATTTCAGCCGCCATTATGAGTAAGTAATTTTGACATTTTAGATGTTTTACCAGCAGGTTTTACGTTTTTGCTCTTTGCGCAGAAATTGGCGCAGTTCTTGTACAATAATCTGTGCCTGACACAAATTCTTGTATCGTTTCTGATATCGTTTCTTGTATCTGTGTATGACACTATGCATTTTTTTGACATATCAGAAACGATATTAGAAATGATACAAGAAAATGTATAGTGTCATACAGCCTTTAAAGTTTGTCGCACTTATTTAGTAACCACCTGTATTGATAAAGAACATGGCTAGTTGTTAAATTTCCTAACTTATTTATGGTCCTACTTAAGCGAATGAATCAAAAAACAGAATGTTGAGAAAACGTAAGGCTATAGTTGGGTTTTAATTTGAGTATTTTATAAATGCTAGAATATTCCACAGGGTGATGCGAAATTTAAGAAAAAAATATAGTTTCATTGGTACACCCGGTATGCAATGAAAATTTACTTGTTTAGTCACAATATTTACACCGATATTGATTAAGAATAGGGCTATAACATATTAAAAAATCACTTAAATCGGACAACAGGTTCATTCAGTCAACAGTCAACATTCATTGACCTGGAAAAGGCGTTTGACAGAATCCGAAGAAAGGACGTTTGGAAGACACTAACAGAAAGGGGAGTCGACAGACACATAATAGAAGTAATAAAGGATATGTACAAAAATAATACAAATACAGTAAGAACCAATAACGAGGAATCCAGAGAATTTTCTACAAGTCAAGGCGTCAAACAGGGATGCGTGCTGAGTCCACTGCTATTCTCAGTGGTACTGGATGAAGCGATAAAGAAAGCCAAGAGAAGAATGAGAAAACTAACATTAGGATACTGGCAAATGAAACAGACTCAACTATCGGAGCTACTATTTGCAGACGACATGGTATTGATAGCAGAAAACAGAGAAGACTTACAGAACAATCTTGAAATCCTAGAAGAAGAACTATCAAACATAAATATGAAAATTAATACAGAGAAAACAAAAACAATGATAATTTCAAATACGAGGAAGACACACGCAATAGAATTAGACGGGAAACAACTAGAGCAAGTGGAATATTTTAAATACCTAGGAGTAATAATCGAATCAAATGGTAAACAAGACATGGAAATAAACGAGAGAATGGGACGAACAGGAAGCTTATTTAACACTATGAAAACAACATTTTTTGGGAAAAAAGGGATACCGGAAAAAGTAAAAACGGCAGTCGTTAAATCAGTAGTTAGACCAACAATCATGTATAGCAGCGAGACATGGACATTGACGGGGAGACAAAAATCCAGAGTCAATGCTATGGAAATGAGGTTCCTGAGGAAAATAGCAAACAGAAAAAGGACAGACAAAATACGAAACGAAACAATTAGACAAAACCTAAAACTAGAACCAATCAATGAAAAAATAGTAGAAGGACAACTTAGATGGTTCGGGCACGTGTGTAGAATGTCGAACGAGAGGCTAACAAAACGAGTGTTCGAAACGAGAGTGCAGGGGAAAAACAAAAGAGGGAGACCAAGAGTTATGTGGGTAGATGAAATCAGGAAAGAAGTCGAGAAGAAGGGATTGACATTGGAAAGTGCAAGAAACCTAGCGCAAGATCGGAAAGCATGGAGACTACAATGCCAAACTCAACTCCACCAGCCTTACACCTAAAGGTAGAAAGGCTTAGGACTAAGTAAGTAAGTATAAACTTTTATATAATTAACATTTTAATGTTAACCAGAATTTTACGTTGACTGAGGTTGATTATTTGTGTTTTTATTTTGTTTTGATATTTGTGCTAAAATATTTGCATTAGAATTATCTTCAGTTTGATCCAAATTAGGAACTATTGTATTTTCGTCTATTAAAAAATTATGCACCATGAAACCTAAATTTATAGTTTGAACTTTACTAGGAGCTAAATATATGGTTATTAGTAGAACAGTAGTCCATACCAAACGGTATATTAAGTATCAATAAAAGATTTATAAATAATACCTACAAAAACACAAATAAATTCATCAATACATTATCCCATTTTCATTTCAGCCGCCATTATGAGTAAGTAATTTTGACATTTTAGATGTTTTACCAGCAGGTTTTACGTTTTTGCTCTTTGCGCAGAAATTGGCGCAGTTCTTGTACAATAATCTGTGCCTGACACAAATTCTTGTATCGTTTCTGATATCGTTTCTTGTATCTGTGTATGACACTATGCATTTTTTTGACATATCAGAAACGATATTAGAAATGATACAAGAAAATGTATAGTGTCATACAGCCTTTAAAGTTTGTCGCACTTATTTAGTAACCACCTGTATTGATAAAGAACATGGCTAGTTGTTAAATTTCCTAACTTATTTATGGTCCTACTTAAGCGAATGAATCAAAAAACAGAATGTTGAGAAAACGTAAGGCTATAGTTGGGTTTTAATTTGAGTATTTTATAAATGCTAGAATATTCCACAGGGTGATGCGAAATTTAAGAAAAAAATATAGTTTCATTGGTACACCCGGTATGCAATGAAAATTTACTTGTTTAGTCACAATATTTACACCGATATTGATTAAGAATAGGGCTATAACATATTAAAAAATCACTTAAATCGGACAACAGGTTTAGGAAATTCGAGACATCAAAAATTACCCATTTTGAAGGTGTCCGGTTAATTTTTCACCCCAGTGTATTTTGTTGTTTCAATTTCTGCCATAAAAGAATTTTGTAATCGACTATTTTAGAGGCATATTTTCTCTAGCGAATTTAAACTCATATAAACCAAAGAAAATATTTAAAATGGTATATATAATATAGCCATGATGATTTCTAACCTTCAATAGAGGATGGAACTTAAAGAAGAAGAATAACAATAAATATTAAAATTAAAAAATTTCGTTTTATTAAACCTAATCTATAAATTATGACATTTTAAACCTGACTGGTGTGATTGGTGATGAAGATTTACTGGTCTAAGCCCGATTTCATGAAAATAAGTTTCGACGTTTGCCTGGCCAAATTCGTCTCTCCTAGGATTGAGGAACATTATCTAGAAAAAAAGGTCTAATAATGCCATTTATTTGGGCTTTCACTAGTACCTTAAGGAGGGGGTATGGTTTGAAATCAACATATCAAGCACATTTTCGTGAATTTTTCTCGAAGCTATGGTAGAATTATTTTATTTTTAAATTAAATAAACATATTAAGTACAATTCGAAGAATATTTAAGAAAAAATTCAATCCAAAATATTGGAAAATAAGCCATTGGTGACAAATTTTGGCAGGCAGCTCAAAAAAAATGGATTTTGCGGTGGACATCAGAACTCATCACTGGATCATACGAAACAAAAAATTCAAAAAGATTTAATTAGCTTATGAGTTTCACGAGGTAACAACGTCGAGTTTTTTATTTTTAATGATTTTTGAATTTTTGGTATCACTCAGAAGTCAAAAATACGAAATTTTTGATAAAAATTTTGTGAAAACCAACAGATTTAATATTGTTGAACAAAAAATAAGCACAAAACGAAAAATATCTCGACGTTGTTACCTCACGAAATGCCCAAAGAAAATCTATGCAAAATCTGCCAAATCGTAAAGTGATGAACATTGGAATATGTTTTTTGAATTGCGGAGTAACCTACAAAAGAGAAGGCGAACAGTTGTTTAACGTTTCTCACTACGCTCAAGCGTGCTGACGCGAAGCCGCGGCAAAGCGAGTCGAAGGTAGAGATATTCAACACTCTGTATATCGGGTAATTTTACTCCGATCAATCTGAAATTTTCAGAGAGTATTCTTAAAATATGCACTTTTATTTGAAATAATAAAAAAATTAAATATTTCAAACCATACTTCCCCCCCCCCCTTAAATCAGGCCAGAGGATTGCCTAAGCAAACCTAAGAGCACCGGAGCTGCAATGTTTGACTATAACTAACATATACTAAAACTATATACAACTCGACAACACTCCTGCTTAGTAGTCCAGGGTAATAAGGTTTTTTCAGGTTATAAGGGCAAATTGTAACTATTTCCTGCGTAGGATCTGGCGGCCATTTTTATTTATAAACACTTAAGTGTAAAAAATGGTATTTTTCACTTTTTTTTTCAAATCAATGGAAAACAGGGAAACTTATGGTATTTTAGTACAAATATCTTCGATATTATGGAAAAAGCTTTAAAATGACGTATTACAAAGTTTGATATCCTCATTTATTGTTAATATAATTGCGAAAAATTTCGGAATTGCAAAAAAAAATTATTTTCGCAATAACTGTTGTAAAAATTAGTATACAGCTTTGAAATTTTTGTCAAATAAGGGTTCTTTGGTGCTTAATATGCGATAAAAATTTCAAAGCGATTCATTCAACTGTTTAAATTTTATTCTAATTGTTTATCCCAGAGAGCATTTTTTTTGCAATAACATAAGTCAGAACAAAATGACGTTAGAACCATTCCACAAGTGTCAAATAAAAGAGCATGAACTATATTTTCAACTTGGTTTAAAAAGAGTGAATAAAAAATGCATTTATTAGTAATAAATAATTATGCAAAAGTATCGTAAATCTTTCCTTATAAACTTTTTATTTTGTTATATAAGAAACTAAACATATTTATTACAATTTTTTGTCAATTATGATATAGATAACATTACTTAATAGCTGTGTACTTAAAACAGGGTAAAAAAGTTAATTTTTTTGGAAAAAGTTATTCAAAAAGTTTATAAAGAAAAGTTGACGATACATTTGCATAAATATTTATTACTAATAAATGCATTTTTTATTAACTTTTTTAAACCATGTTGAAAATGTAGCTCATGCTATTTCATTTGACATCTGTGGAATGGTTGTAAGGTTATTTTTTTCTGACTTATGTTATTGCAAAAAAATGGGGATGTTATGCTCTCTGGGATAAACAATTTGAATAAAATTTAAACAATTGAATGAATCGCTTTGAAATTTTTATCACATATTAAGCGCCAAAGAATCCTCATTTGACAAAAATTTCAAAGCTGTAAACTAATTTTTTCAACAGTTATTGAGAAAATATATTTTTTTTTGCAATTCCGACCTTTTTTTGCAATTATATTAACAATAAATGAGTATATCAAACTTTCTAATACGTCATTTTAAAGCTTTTTCCATAATCTCGAAGATATTTGTACTGAAATCATAAGTTTCACTATTTTCCGTTGATTTGAAAAAAAAGGGGGAAATGCCATTTTTTGACTGTTAATTGTTTATAAATAAAAATGGCCGCCAGATCCTACGCAGGAAATAGTTATAATTTGTTCCTATAGGTATTACCTGTCGAAAAAACGCTTCAGTACCCTGGCTGCTGAAGTGTCACGAACAGGTTATATTTTTGTCTTATTACCCTGGCCTATAGATGCATGAAGACTTTTTAAAATTGATAAGGTCTAATATCGAAAATCTTGAAGTCCTGTCGAGATTCAAATAAGCTGGGCCTTTTAATTTTATAAACTCAACTCTTAACCCTCTAACGGTGAAATCTTAAACGTGCCTAACACGCTCTATGGAATCTAGTTTATAAACTGACATAAAATTTGAGTGGTTTTGTGAATCTAACCTTTTATACAAATTAAAGAGTTATTGATCGAAAATTTCTATGTAATTTGGCCTCTAACGTACTTTTTGTGGCTACTGATATAGACTGAGCCTTGAGAAAATTCTCAAAATTGCATGGATTTATCATGTTTACAGAAAGAAAATTCATATGCTTTTAACTTTATGAACAATTGCATTTAATTAAAACTCTTAATTTTATATTGAGACATTCAAAATTTATCTCTAAAAGGATGTTTATATCTTTTCTTTTACGTATTATTTAGGTTTGGAATATTTTTTAAATTTATTCTATTTAATATACCGGGTAGTATATTATATTCGATCGCACGATATGAAATAGGGCAGTCAATGAAAATATTTGGCTCCGAATTCCATCCTACTTAGTGTTGGAAAATTCTCGAGAATGAAAAATCGGAGAATATTCCCGAAAATATTCTCGAGAATATTCTCGTTATGGAGAATTTTCTGACAATGAACCTTATGACGCGCATATGGATATTGTTAAAGATCAAATAGGGTATTAAATATCATTAAATTATATACAAAATTATGAGACGGAAACAACAGTGTTCTTTATATATAAGAAAATATGAAAACAAAAAACAACATTAATTTGACAAAAAAAAAATGAAATTTTCTTAACAGCAAATAGTGCATGTGGTGAGCTAATCTGAAAAAGATGATGCCTCCGATTCAGAATCTATTTCTATCATTAGCTCATCCTGGTCATCTACATTCTGCATTTCAATGTACTGATGAGGAGTTGTGGAATTTTGTTTTTCACTAGTCGCCAGCTCAGTCATGGATTGGTCTACGTCTAACAATTTTAAATTGTGAGCAATAAAAGTTACCTTATCAATCCGTTCACCACTAAGCCGGTTTCTTTTAGAGGAGTGGATTAAACCGTAAGCGCTGTTTCACATTATAAGAATTTTGATCGTGCGATGGTTAAAATCTACATAATGGTTCCGCGTTCACCGCTTGAAACGTTCGGAGAAGGGAGAAAGATTCCATATGATTGCTCGAGCCACTATGTAGATTTTAACCATCACACGATCAAAATTCTTATAATGTGAAACAGCGCTAAGTACTGAAACTTCTTTCAGTCGATGCACTGGATGAAGGCATGCTTACCGTCATTGGACGAACCTAACAACTGTGTTGGCTGAAAAGCCGTTGATGAATGTCTCTGTTAATCCTTTTCAAATAATTGTCTCGCTCCCACCGGACATTTAATACATTTTACTAAATGTTTTGTCATTCTTGTTGCATTTTTCAAGTATTGACTATCGCAAAATAGGCAAAAGTACTTGTTTTACCCGGTACACTGTTCATTTTACAGTGATTCCATATATTCCTTTTAAAGCGAGCACCACACTCCCGCGAAGTTACTTCGGGAAAGTTCACCGAAGTCCGAAGTACCTGTCACTACACACTCATTCCACTTCGCGAGGAACACATTCACGTCGGGCGATAAGGACTTCGGTTCCTTTGACTTGGTCTCAAAAACCGCCACAGAATGCAAGTAGGCCGAGACGCAGCAAAGTCGCATGAACAACCTGTCTACACTCTCGTATTCGCTGAACTTCGATCGACTTCGCGAGTAGTATAGTGAGCGTTTTAGGTTTTTTAGTAAATTATGCTTTACTTCGATCCATTCTAAAGATTTTCACGTTAATATAGCACCAAAACAATAAATACTGACACTGTAAACACCCTAGCTAATGGTTAATGAAATTTTCCACCTACCTCTACCGAAAGTATACTTTTCCGGACCTGATTGTAGGGAGCAAAGTTGTACTTTTCCTCCCTAGGGAGGAAAATATTTTTCCTCCCTAGGGAGGAAAAGTAAAAGTGACGTCATTGTATTTCATTCATGAAATATAACTTATTGACGCCCTGTACAATATATATTTTCTATTACGTAAGTATCTATATATTTTAACGTTTATTTAAAAACACTCTGTATTTTGCAGAATGGTAAAAAACAGTAAATTGTTATTCTGATTTAACAATGTTTACATTAATAATTTGACTTATATTTGACAGTTGACAGTTATATTGTACCTACTTGTTACTTTTAGTTCTAATAAATTTTGTTGGTTAGTTACATAAATAAATTAAGTAAAAATGAAAAAATTACTTGTTATTTGAGGAAGGTGGAAAAACCATATGTATAACATGGGAGTAAAGTGCCTTTTCCTCCCTTGAATGATTACTGCCCTCCGCTACGCGTCGGGCAGTAAACTTCATTCTCGGGAGGAAAAGTAGCACTTTCCTCCCTTGTTATACAAATAGCTATTCCTAGCCCCGGCTACTCAGATTTTCGGGGATTTCGGGTGTTTGAGCTTCAAGAATAATAATGTTTGGGATGCAAAAAATATACTAGGTGAATTGGCAAAAACAATATAGAAAATTCTCGAAAACAATTTTCTGCCCGAGAATATTCTAGCTGAGAATTTTCTGGCCGAGAATATTCTAGAGAATATTCTCTTGAGAATACTCTCTTGAGAATATTCTCTTCTTACATCACTAATCATACTACATCTACTTACTTGATATTTTCACAGTAAGTAGGGAATATCTCAAGAATCAAAGTCTACCCTATATAGTATGGCGCTTTTGTCCTGGAGGCGTTCCATTGGTCAAAATAACCACGGAAGTTGCTAGAGAACCTAATTCTAAGCAACAACTATTCTATAACTTTTTTTTGAAAACTCAATCCTTTTTGAGTTATTCGTGGTTTTGAAAATTGGACATTTTCATTGAAAAATTACACCTTTTCGGACGGTTTTTTGCGAATACTTTAAAAACGATGCATCTAACTAAAAAAGCTATATAAAACATTTTTGTAACTTATAAAAAAACAAAGAGAAACGTTTCTTCATAAATCTTCTAGTTATAATACAAAAAGAGATATGGTAGGTGAAAGAGTTTGTTTTTTTGGTGCATGCTCAAATCTATGTATTCAACTTGAACTAACAGAGAAACGGTCGATTTTAGGTGTATAATGCTACAAATACCTTTTGTAGTTATTGAAACGACCTTGAAAATAAGCAATAACAAATGTCGATTACATTGAAACGAAGCGATATATGCTGCAAAATAAATTGATGACTGATTGATTTTAAGAAAAAATGAGAGGTATATTTAACCCCTCATCGACCAGAATTTAAATGCATCGTTTTACCTCTACAATACCATTTATTATAGTGTTATTTCTATGTTCAAAAAGTGGGACGGGTTTAATTTGAATGGTTTTTGAAAAAAGTAAGTTCAAATTATAGAGCGCATTTTTAAATTTCTTTAAAAGTCTTCCTTTTTCTCCATGTAACTTGAAAATGCTAATAGATACAGAAATGAAAAAAAAAACAAAATTTTTATCTAAAAAGCCCTACATTTTTGTTTGGTATCTTTTTTTGTATCTCTTATCATTTTCGAGTTACATGGAGAAAAAGAAGATTTTTAAGAAAATTTAAAAATGCGCTCTATAATTTGATCTTATGTTTTTCAAAAACTATTTTAAACCCGTCCAACTTTTTAAACATAGAAATAACAATATAATAAAAAGTATTGTAGAAGAAAACGATGCATTTAAATTCTGGTGGATGAGGGATTAAACATAATTCGTATTTTTTCTTAAAATACATTAGTCATAAATTTTTTGCAGCATAACTCACTTAGTTTGAGTTTAATGGACATTTGGTGTTGCTCATTTTAAAGGTTTTTTAAGCACTACAAAAGGTGTTGGTAGCATTATACACTTAAAATCGCCTATTTCTCTGTTATTTTAAGTTGAATATTCCGATTTGAGCATGCACAAAAAAACAAACTCTTTTAACCTACCATATATCTTTTTGTATTACAACTAGAAAATTTATGAAGGAACTAATCTCTTTGTTTTTTTATAAGCTACAAAAATGTTTTATGCAGTTTTTTTAGTCAGATGCATAGATTTTAAGGTATTCGCAAAAAGCCGTTCGAAAAGGTGTGATTTTTCAATTAAAATGGCAAATTTTCAACTACGAATATCTCAAAAAGTATTGAGTTTAAAAAAATATATAGAATAGTTTTTACTCAGAATTAGGTTCTCTATCCACTTCCGTGCTTAGTTTGACCAAAAAATTTTCGACCACCGAGAAGGGGTGGCAACCGCCCCCAAGATAAAAGCGCACATCGGCATAGGGTAGACTTTGAATTAGGAGGTAAGTAGAGGCTATTCCCAAAATTTCATTAATATCCAAGCAGTACCACTTCGGAAGTAAGGAGTATTATTCGGAGGTAATATCCTGTTCTTCTTTTTTACTTTTACATTCTGAAATATTTTACAGATTTCACATTTGAGTACCCGCCCACCCAACTCACAGTAGACAATATAAACAAGCTTTTGTTTCTAAATGCAACTTGATGTTATTTTGTTTTCGTTAAAATTAAAGCCAATGAAATTTGTGCCAAAACTTTTAGGACATATTATGTTAATACTTAATTCTTTTCTTTTTGTTTTGAAATTCTTAACAACTGTCTATTTTGCGTATAAAATCTAATGATATAAAAATTATAGCTGTGGTAAAGTAAGAAATAATAATTAAGTAAAATTTAGCACGTTTTCAATCTTCTTTTGATAGTCTAATATGATTTCAAAACAAACACCTGGCCGATGCAAAACTCTATAAATATTATCAAAACTACCGTACGGAGAATGCTATTGGGAACACTATAAATTATGGGGTCGTTAAACAACATCCATAATGTATATTTTATTTAACCAACCACGCCTTGGTGTGTCGTAAGTGGCGTTCAGCCAACACAAAACTTAAAAATTCAATCTCAAAAATCGTTAAAACGGATGCATATTTGGACCAAAATGAAGTTTAACCCAGAATTTATAAAAATTGGCCCTGCATATTATAAAAGCGATTACGAAAGTATAGCGATTTTAAAAGCACTTTGCATCTTTATTTTTTTATGATATAGGTCCATCTGGTAGAATAGTCCAGGAACTGAAGCTTTTCACCTCGCAATTTTTACAAAATGGATAGATTTGCTTGAAAATTTTAGAACAAGTAGTGGATAGTCCAAGGATTAAAATCTATATGATGCCGAAAGGCGCTTTTACCATGGGGGTGGTTGCCACCCCATCCCGGGGGTGGATATTTTTTATTATATTTTGACCGCAAAAGTTGATAAAAACATTAATTCTAAGCAAAAAATGTTCTATACATTTTTTTGATAAAATGAATAGTTTTCGATTTATTCGCTATCGAAAATGTTAGTTTTATATCGAAAACATAAGTGTTTTTCAATAATATACTAATTTACTATTCACTCAATTATTGCCGCAGAAAAAATTTTTTCAAACCAATTTCTTGGGAACTAAATAAACTACAATTTCATATTTAAACATTTTTTCGTATCTCTGATGCTAATCTTTTTATTCTGAAGGAATCGACATTTTTACCAAACTACAAAAATTCGTTATTATTCGTTATTCGCTTTTAACTCCAGTTTTTTAAAAACTAACCTTTCTAAGCCAGTCAAACTTCTAGAATCTATTAATAATACATAAATAAAGAAGAATGAATAAGGCCAATGACTAAAAACACCGCTAACTTACATTATTATGCTTCCAATTGTATTTCTCCTTTTTTTTTTCAAAAAAATATATTGATTTTTTAACCGTAACTTCTCTATTTTTTATCTTAGAAAGTTTGGCAAAAAATAATTTTGTAGGTTTTTATAAGGTCTATAAGCCTATTAATATTAGTTCTTTTTAAAATCCTCAGTCGCAAAAAGAGGTGACTTTGAAAGGGTTGGTAAAGGTGGTTTTTGCATGTTATTACAAGTTTTAATTATCAATAGCTCACTCAATTTTTGCTGTGGTAAAAATTTTTGCAAACCAGTTTCTTGAGAATTAAATAAGCTACAATTTCATATTTAAACATTTTTTCGTATCTCTGATGCTAATCTTTCTATTCTGAAGAAAAGGCCATTTTTTTTTCAAACTACAAAAATTCGTTCTTCGTTTCTAACTCCATTTTTTTTAAAACTAATCATTCTAAGCCGGTCAAACTTCTAGAACCTATTAATAATATAAAAATAAAGAAGACCAAATAAGGTTAATGACTAATTTGAATTAGAGTGGTGATTAGCAGGTTGCTTCGGATCACTTTTTCGCTGAAAAAAGTAGGGACTAACATTCTTTTCAATATATGTCACTTAATTTTTGAGCTACAGACTTTGTTTTTATTTCTGGAGATAGATATTTTAAAATTCTTTAAATTAGTTTGAACAAGTTATCCTCGAAAAATGCATAGTTTTCCCGTTTTTTGACTTTGAAACTACAGTATTTAGCATTTGACGAAGAAGAGTTAAGATTTAATAATGTATAGCTCGATTACTATTGGTCTTAAAAAAAAATTAAAGAAACGGTTTTGTTTATTGTTTCAAAAGGTACATTTTTGTTAAGTAAAGTTGTTTTGATAAAACGAAAACTTTTGGAGTTATTAGCCGAAAACTTATTAACAACATTGATTTTTTCGATATAAAACTAACACTTTCGATAGCGAATAAATCGAAAACTATTAATTTTATCAAAAAAATGTATAGAACGTTTTTTGCTTAGAATGAATGTTTTTACTAACTTTTGCGGTCAAAATATAATAAAAAATTTCCACCCCTGAGTTGGGGTGACAACCACCCCCATGGTAAAAGCGCCTTTCAGCATCATATAGATTTTGATCCTAGGACTATCCACTACTTATTCTCAAATTTTCAAGCAAATCGATCTATTTTGTAAAAATTGCGAGGTTTTGTCCTATTTTAAGCTTCATTACTTGGACTAAGAAGTTTATCCTAGGTTTTCTAAAGTCTACCACTCCATTCAAACACAAAATTTTCTTTCTTATCAGAGCATATATGTTTGTTCGGCAATGGTTATTTATGAAGCAGTTCGTGAAGTATGCTTTTTGCGAACGCACGCTTTTTGCGAGTGCTATACATCGCGTAAATTCGCAAAAAGTACTTCACGCAGAGTTTCATACAATATTTTATCTACGATAAACAAATAAAAAAAAATGTAACTCTTCGTCACTGGAATTCATTTCTATTCTAAAATTTTTAGAACTTTGACATTTAAAAATCCTAACTACTTTCAAACCACAAAACTGTCAAAAATTTTGTTGTAAGTCATTGCTCATATTGTCATCACCATGACAACGCGAAAGTTAAGGATATCTGATTATATGAAAGTGTGCCACAAAACCCATTGAAAGTGTGCGAAAAAGTAAATCCCATTTAAAATACATTGTTACTTCACGCACACTTTAAACCCTTCACACACTGCTATCTATAATGACAGTTTTCACAAACTAAAAACTTATACATATACATAATATGACATAGGGTAGATAAAGTATTTTTTAAGTGTTTTTGTGGTATAAAGGAAGTAGGCGCAAAATCTTGGTGAAATGCTATTTAAATTAATTAATTTTTTTCGAATTTTGAGAAAACTAATAAGTATTTTTTAAAAATTGAAACGGAGAATGGAAGAATACATTATTACCGACGGCCAAAATACCCTGAAAACTTCTATAATGCTTATTTTAATACGTTACACGGTTAAAAAAAAGAGAAAATTTTGTGTGATTTTAAATGTCTAATATTTCATGAAAAAAACTTTTTGTTTATTTTAAGGGTTTTAGACCCTCGGTAATAGTGTATTCTTTCAATCTGCGTTTAAATTTTTCAAAAATACTTATTGGTTTTCTCAGGACTCTGATGAAGAGATAATTACCAGTGGACCGATTCTATAAGATCAACGCGAAACAATTACGTTCGTTATCCGACGGTTTGCTATTCTGTAAGCTCATTCGGGAAGAACCGGAGAAGCAGATCACAAAGCCGATTACAAAGCGAAAGCGATAGGCTTGCGTTTCGTTTCGCTTTCGATAGTGATTGGTCGATCATTTTCACGTGGTACACAAGCGCAAGCGCTAAGCGGGTTGTTCGTTGTTGTTGATTCCACAAGAATTCTGTGTTTTTTGTTGATAATGAATTCGTGATGCTCTTACACCATATCTTCCGTAAGTTCCTGTAGCTCATCAAAAAGGAATCGAACTAGTTCTTTGCTTAAGCGAAAAATATCAATAAACCTTATATCTGTTAAACCAAATGGGTCACTTCTATCTCGAAGGAACCCGCTTTCCTCTCGCGTTAACCGTAGATGGTTTCTTCGCGAGTTTTCCATAATATAGAACAAATTGCACCGGCAACATTTTTATTAAAATATAATAAAAATATAGTTATTCAAGGAAATAATTCAATCAAACTTGTGATTATAAGGCAATAAGGTTATATAAATACGTCATGTAACTGCTAGTTACTCTTCTTCTTTCTTTACTTCTTCTTTTTTTTTACTCCCTGCACGTATATTTGCAATGTTGCCGTAATTATTTATTCATACGTCGTTTAAACTCGTATATTATCGTATGCCGCTAGTAGACCTAACACTAATTTCCTCGGAAATTGCAAATATATGCCAATGGGATGTGTTAGAGGATTCTGGAGGCAGTGATCATTTTCCAACTTCTTGCAAAATCGCAATTGTAAATGAAAATATAGTAACACAAAAAAGTCATAAAAGAAATACAAAGAATGTCAATTGGGAGAATTATGCTTCAAAAATAGAAGACTTGATGAAGAATGGGTGTGAAGACTATAATTCATTTACACAAATTATGGAAATGGTGAGTGATGAGGAAATACCTCTCTTGAAAACAGAAAAATCTATAAGAAAAAAGAAAAGCCCTCCCTGGTGGGATAAGGAATGCTCTAATTTAATAAAAACAAGAAAAGAAAAAATTAAAAAATATAAGGAAGAAGCAAGCAATGAAAATTATATTGAAATCAAAAAAATATTTGCATACAGTAAAAAAATATTTAAAACAAAAAAAAGAAATAGCTTCAAAAGCTTTTGCAATGGATTGACAAGGGACACTCCTCTATCTGAAATATGGCGAACAGTTAAGCTATTCTCCACATATCAAAATGCTGTAATCCCTGCTAAACTTCCCAACAAAAACATAGCTCAGAACATATTAAATAATTTGGCAATTGACATAACAGATCCTGAGTTCACGGTTACCCTAACTAACGAGGATGTGGAGGACATTTCAAGGCAAGAAATAATAAGTGTCATAAATAAAAAGGATAAGGCTACTGGCTTAGATCTTGTAACATATAGCATGATAAACAGACTTCCCCTGGTGGCGCTAGATGCATTGTCAAAAATATTTAATCAAATAGTTAAAAGAAACACAGGTTTTCCACAAGAATGGAAAAACACCCTTGTCATTCCCTTTTTAAAACCCAATAGAGACCCTTTATGTGAGGATAATTATAGAAACATAGCTCTAGAGTCATGTGTAGGCAAAATTTTGCAAAATATAATTAAATTAAGAATAGAACAAATAACGGAAAGAAAATCGATACTAAGCCCTAAGCAGTTAGGTTTCAGAAGAAACAAAGGGTGCAACGATAACTTAGCTTTAACAATTAGTTATATTAGAACTGGATTTAGTAAAAATTTAAATACAATTGGAATTTTTTTGGATATCAGTAGGGCATATGATACAGTCAATATATATTTGCTATATAAATACTTATTAAAGTATGACATCCCAATAACTTATGCAAACTTGATCTTGCAATTTTTGCTCAACAGAAATATCTACGTTAAAGACAAATCAAATAATATATTAGGCCCAATGCAAGCATCCACTGGATTGCCTCAAGGGTCTCCACTCAGTCCAATATTATTCAATCTCTATACTAGATCCCTACATGATTTAATAAACCATGAGATGGAGTGTTTTCAATATGCAGATGATTTTGTAATTCTGGTGCAAGGATCTGATATATACAAGCTAATTAATTCCTTAAATACCCATATAATAAATTTACAGGAGTGGTTTGAGAAACACAACTTTAAAATTTCAGCACACAAATCAAAAGCAATAATATTTAGAAAAAGAAGTCAGGCTTATAACTTCCCACATTTGATATATCAAAATATGGAAATTCCATGGAAAAATGAAATAAAGTATCTGGGATTTCATTTACAGTGCAATTTGAATATGACAATTCAAATTAACGACATGATAACTAAAGCAAACAAAGGAATAAATGTCATGTTTATACAAAGGAATAGTTAGATCTCATTTAGATTACGCAGCCAATCTTTTAAACCCCTGCAGTAAAAGTTTGATGATGAGGTTGGAACAAGTACAGAATGTTGCCTTGAGAATCGTAACGGGTTGTCTACGTTCTACACCCATCTTAATATTGCAAGCAGAATGTTCAGTAACAACGTTACAAGTTAGAAGGGAGATACTAGCACATAAATATATACTCAAACAAATGCCGGAAAAAAAACAATATCATAGTAAAGAGTCTAAATAAGCTAAACGAAGCAATAAATGCAAACAATAGATTCTGGAGGAACAAGGTCATACCAGATTACTCACTAGCATATACAAATATACTCAAAAAAAAAAACATAATTAGATATAAAATCAATCCTATATATGAGGTAGAAAGAAAAACTCTTCTATACCCCATTACAATTAAAAGTCTAGAATTTGAAAAATATGAAATTGAATCGAACGAAAGGTTCATAGCTAAATATGGTGGAATATATAATATTCATACCCACGTATATACAGATGGATCAATAGACCCACAAACAAATCAATCGGGATTTGGAATTTACATCCCAAGCATCAATTATAAATATTCGTCACGACTCCATAACTACACACAAATCTGCACAACTGAAATAATAGCGGTATACAAAGCCATGTCGGTATGTATTGAAAAGGAAATCATGAAAGCACTGATCTTTGTAGATTCAAAAAGTGCCTTATCCAAAATATCTAGTCACAAATGGGACCAAATGGATTATGTAACTATAATGACCAAAAAACTACTGGTAGATGCAAATAATATGGGATTTTCAATAGGATTAGAATGGGTACCGGGACATCAGGGGATTAAAGGCAACGAGGTGGCAGATAGCTTGGCCAATATTGGGAGAGAATTAAGAGTACCATATGATGTAAAAAACATCAGCACAGATATCTTTTGTGTTACAAAAAAGAACATCTTGACTCAATTTTACAATAACTGGTATTCCCAAATTAAAGGTAAATATCCGGACTATTATGGACTGCAGGATAGTTTCCCTATAAAACCTTGGTATAACAAATGTGGATACTTGGGTAGGAACAATATTACTAACCTTAATCGTTTACGAAGTGGACATTGCAAAACTCCTTGTTATCTCCACAAAATAGGCAAAACGGAAACACCGATATGCGAATGCGGTACTATGGGAACATTGGTACACATCATCTTTGAGTGCCCCATAAATAAACATAAAGATATGGATTTGTATCTAGAACTAATAAAAGCTGGAATAGACAGTCCAATATCTTTACAGAGCATTTTATATAAACCCTCGAATAAAGTTATTAAGATAATCAATAAATTTATCAAATTTTTTCAAGTAGATCTATAGAATTTTCAAAAAATAATAATAATAACAATAACAATAAATAAATACTTCAGAAAATACAGGGAATCTCCTAAAATGTCAAAAATTATATTTGTATCCTTAAAATCCTTAATCCTAACCGAAGGTAGCCAGCCCTAAACCTATGTGAAAATGTTTGGAAGCTACCCCCAAACGAGAAAAGTCTTAAGTTAACCTTAAATGTTGTAACACTTTTCCCCCTCTATCTACAGAAAAACAAGAAGAAGGACAAGGACCACATAGGACCAAAAAAAAAATAGATCTGAAGTTGACAGGACACCTGGTTGTGCATTGCCTTGAGCAAGACGCGCATAACCAATAACATGTACTGGGTAAATGATTAAAGAAAAATCGAAACCCAAAAAAAAGGAAGAAGAAGAAGATCGTATGCCGCTATGATAACGAAGCGAAAGCGAAAACTAACCTTATAGAATATGAACATAAATCAACTTCGCTATCGTTTAGCTTAGCTTTCGCGATTATAACGAAAATTATAGAATTCGCCTACTGAATCGAAATATCACGTAAGGCTTTTGTGACCTGGAAACCAGTTCTATGTAATAGAAACCTGTTGATGGATATTCGCAAAAAAGTCCTAAAATGTTATACAGGGTGAGTCATGAGGAACTGTACATACTCCTACCTCGTATAGAGGCCCCTATGGGGAATAACAAATGACCATTAAAAAGTGTCTGCTCCCATTGTCTAATAATATACAGGGCGAGTATCGCATTTTGACAGAAATTTCTATTCGTCATAATTTTTGAACGGTCAGATCGATGTGTCTCTTATTTTGGTCAATCGTTACACTAGTACCACCCAATCAACTGATTTATTCAAACTAGAAAAAAATCAGGCCCGGCTTTATAAAATTAGTTCGTTTTGGTCTTAGAAAAAATTTCACCTTGTATACGCTTTTTGAAAACTCTAATATTAATTTTACAAATTAGACAATTAGGCGATTAAAATGACTTATTTATTTTTTCCCCACACGATTACTTAATTTTTTATAAAAAAATCAAATTGAACTATGAATTAAAAATTTGATAAAGTGAACCATAGATTTATAAAAAAATTAACTTTTATTACAAAAATTATGTTTTTAAACAAATATTTAATTTATGTTACCACCCAATCAACTGATTTATTCAAATTAGAAAAAAATCAGGTCCGACTTTAAAAAATTAGCTCGTTTGGGTCTTAAAAAAATTTCACTTTTTATACGCTTTTTGAAAACTCTAATATGAATTGTACAAATTAGACAAATAGGCAATTAAAATGGCATATTTATTTTTTCCCCACACGATTACTTAATTTTTTATTAAAAAATCAAATTTGTCAAAATCGCCATTTTACCATAAAAATAAAAAAATTAAACAACGTTTTTCTTAAAATTAAAAGTTTCACCATTTTTTTTTTTCTATAACACGTCTAGATCTAAAACTCCCCATAACACTTCTCTTTGGACTCTATAGTTTAACATAGACGTGATCAAATAGATAAATTTGAAATTTTTTCACTTAATAATTTTTGCGATTTAACTTTGCAATTCACGAATCTGCACCTTTTATTTTTAAAAATTCATAACTTTTACGAGAAGAAGACTGAAAGTCTACAACAATTGTCATAGTCTTCACAATGGTAAGAGATATGTGCTGTAAAAATTTCAGAAAAAAATATTTAAAATGGAACGTTGTAGCGAGCTAAACCGTGATTTCATCTTTTTTTTCATTTTTAGGTTAAAATTCCGATTTTGACAAATTTGATTTTTTAATAAAAAATTAAGTAATCGTGTGGGGAAAAAATAAATATGCCATTTTAATTGCCTATTTGTCTAATTTGTAAAATTCATATTAGAGTTTTCAAAAAGCGTATACAGGGTGAAATTTTTTCTAACACCAAAACAAAATAATTTTTTAAATCCGAGCCTGATTTTTTTCTAGTTTGAATAAATCAGTTGATTGGGTGGTAACATAAATTAAATATTTGTTAAAAAAAAATTAATTTTTGTAATAAAAGTAAATTTTTTTCAAATCTGATTTTTTTATAAAAAATTAAGTAATCATGTGGGGAAAAAATAAATACGCCATTTTAATTGCCTATTTGTCTAATTTGTAAAATTCATATTAGAGTTTTCAAAAAGCGTATACAGGGTGAAATTTTTTCTAAGGCCCAAACGAACTAATTTTTTAAAGCCGGAGCTGATTTTTTCTAGTTTGAATAAATCAGTTGATTGGGTGGTAACATAAATCAAATATTTTTTAAAAAATAAATTTTTGTAATAAAAGTCAATTTTTTTAAATCTATGGTTTACTTTACCAAACTTTTAATTCATAGTCAAATTTGATTTTTTTACAAAAAAATTTAGTAATCGTGTGGGGAAAAAAATAAATATGCCATTTTAATTGCCTATTTGTCTAATTTGTAAAATTCATATTAGAGTTTTCAAAAAGCGTATACAGGGTGAAATTTTCTAAGACACAAACGAACTAATTTTTTAAAGTCGGACCTGATTTTTTTCTAGTTTGAATAAATCAGTTGATTAGGTGGTAATAGTGTAACGATTGACCAAAATAAGAGACACATCGATCTTACCGTTCAAAAATTATGACGAATATAAATTTTTTAGCAGACACTTTTTAATGGTCATTTGTTATTCCCCATAGGAGCTTCTATACGAGGTAGGAGTATGTACAGTTCCTCATGACGCACCCTGTATTTGGTCTATCCTATTTAGACCAGAGCGCATCTGTAAAAACATTAGTACCTACATTTGAATGTTAAGAGGTGACTCACGTTTTTTTGCAGAAATTGCTTGAAAATAACTCATATAATAATATTTGAGTTATCCTCCCACTCCGGAACATTGTTTAAATAATCAAAATGTCAAAAAATGAAGGAAAAAATTTGGTTTTTGTTCTTCGTTATTTGATTATAACTTGATTATAACTAAAATATTCATTTTCGGGAAAAGTTGGACTGACATAAAAGTTGCGTAATTAAATTTTCTACAATATAGAATTAGTTCAAAATTTTAAAAATTGTCACCCTCGTTGCAAAATAGCAATAATTGCGAAAAAAAAAAAAACATAAAAAAAACAAGTATTCGCATTGTACATTTTTCGCCCAAGAAAACTTTATGATATAGTAAAACAATACCGTAAATTTAATTAAGATCGGTTTAATAGATTTTGCAAAATAAATTTTGCAATCCAGCTTTCGTAAAAAATTCATTTTTTCAAAATGTTGCAGGACTGAAAATAAAGCAGACAACAAGTTGATTTTTTTCGTATAGAAGAATACTGTACCTCTCATTTTCAGTTTGCAAAATTAAAATCGGTTAACTAGCACGGCGCTCAGGAATTTTTTTAAATAAACATTAATTTTTAATGCTACGCGCAGGACAGCGGATACGTTTGCTCTGATTGGGCATTTCAATGACCTTTGATAGTGATTGATACATTCTCATTTTTAGTACATTTCGATATACATAAATAAATTTGTTTATTTTAAAATAAAAACACGCACTCTCTCCATTGAAATAACACTTTTTTAACAAAAATTTTCTTTATATATATTTTAACTTAGAGAATAAAAGTTTATTATTTTTAAACATAATTGTTTAAAAGTTATTTATGATATAAGTGTTAAAAGTACAATTTTAAGGCACGCATGTGAAAGTTTGCAGAATGAGCGAAGCGAATTCTGCAATTCATATAAGTGTCTTAAAAATGTACTTTTTAACACGTATATCATACAATATTTTTTATACAAACTTTATAAATTTATAAAATAGAATATTTCTGTTAACTGCTGAAACCAGGAAACCTATGACCCGTAAAAAGTAGAACTGGTTGTCTACACTCGAGGGGAATATCTAAAAATTCTTAGCGAAAATATTAAACCGTTACATAAATTTGTTTTTTCTACAAACGTGTTAAAATGCAATAATACAGTTTAAATTAAATTTTAAAAAACCTTTTAAACCACCTTTTTCAAATTACGCAAGTTGTACTATTAATATTAATGTTAATAAATGAACTATAAATATTTTGACGTTTCACAATTTGAAAATTCACTTTTAACTGCAGCGCCTTAAAAATTTTAAAGCACTAGTGCCTTAAAGTAGCATTTTTAACGCTCCTATGGAGTGCTAAAATAGTTATTTATGAAACAGTTCGTGAAGTATGCTTTTTGCGAACGCACCCGATGTTTGGAGAACGAGCGACAACGAAGCGAGTACTATACATCGCGTAAGTTCGCAAAAAGTACTTTACGCACAGTTTCATACAATATTTTATCTATGATGAACAAATAAAAAAATTGTAACTCTTCGTCACAGAAAATTTATGTTTTTTTCTTAGTGCGAAATTATCTTAGTGAGAAAATGATATATGTCTCCCTCGCTTGATATGTGGCACTCGCCTCGTGCCTCGACTCGTGCCAACAAACTTCTGCGCTCGTGAGAAATATGTCTTTTTCTCACTTGTTGTACAGTATACTATGTATTCATTCATTTCACACGTCATGTCAAAACGTCAAAATACCCATTTTGAATGGCTTCGTTTAGTGCGGCAGACTCGTGCAAATATTATAAGGATTGTGCATTTAATGATAGAAGCATATAATTTGGACCACATATACTTCACATATAAAGGTTCAAAATTAGATATGAGGCCATCTCAGATTTTACCTTTTACAAAAATGGCGGGCATTAAAAATGGCGACTATACATATGCGACTAATAGCACGATAACTTATAAACAAAAAGTCCGACTTCAACCAAATTTGGTACCTATATGGTTTCTTTTTTTATGTATAAGATCGAGCTCCTCAACCGGAAGAATCGGTTTACCGGAAGTTGTGTTTTTCCTGACTTTTTATCTGAAAATATGTTGTTGTTTTTTCAATTCTTTCGCCGTGTATATATTAATTTTTCAAAAAGGCAATACCGGCATTGAAAATAGCGTAAAAATATCTTTTATAAAATATTTTAAACTTTTTAGTTATGTTAATTAACATGTAATAAATGCATAACTTATCTTCACATGTACCTATGTGCGGCAGATACGTGCAAATATTATAAGAATTATTGTGCATTTAATGGTAGAAGCATATAATTTGGAACACATATTACACATACAAAGGTTCAAAAGATATGATGCCATCTCAGATTTTGCCTTTTACAAAAAAGGCGGGCATTCAAAATGGCGACTTTACATATGTGACTAATAGCACGAAAACTTTGAACGAAAAGTCCGATTTCAACCAAATTTGGTACATAGGTTCATTTTTTGATGTATAATATGAAGCTCTTGAAACGAAAGAATCGATTTACCAGAAGTTGAGTTTTTCCTGATTTTTTTTTTGTAAAAATATGTTGTTTATTTTTTAAATTCTTTCACCCTGTTTATATTAATTTTTCAAAAAGGTAAAACCGGAGTTGAAAATAACGTAAAAATATTTTTTAGGACATATTTTGAACTCTTTAGTTATATTAATTACCATTTAATAAATGCATAACCTATCTTCACATGTAGACCTATGTGCGGCAGATTTGTGCAAATAATAATATAAGAATTATTGTGCATTTAATGGTAAAAGCATATAATTTGGACCACACATACTACACATACAAAGATTGCAATTTAGATATGAGGCCATCTCATAGTTTGTCTTTTACAAAAATGGCAGGAATTCAAAATGAATCTGCGGCCCATAGGTACATGTGAACATACGTTATGCATTTATTAAATGCTAATTAACATAACTGAAATGTTCAAAATACATCCTAAAAAATATTTTTACACTCGTTTCATCGTTTCAATGGCGGTATGATCTTTTTTAAAAAAGGGTGAAAGAATTGAAAAAGAAACAACATATTTTTACATAAAAAAAAACAGTAAAAATACAACTTCTGGTAAACCAATTCTTCCGGTTCAAGACCTTGATCTTACTCATCCAAAAAAGAATCTACATACCAAATTTGGTTAAAATCTGACGTCTCGTTCAAAAGTTATCGCGCTATTAGTCACATATGTATCGTCAGCATTTTGAATGCCCGCCATTTTTGTAAAAGGAACAAAAACTGAGATGGCCTCATATCTAAATTTGAACCTTTTTATGTGTACTTAGTATACGTGGTCCAAATTATACGCTTCTACCATTAAATGCACAATAATTCTTATAATATTTGCACGAATCTGGCGCAGATAGGTAGGTGTCAAGATACGTTATGCATATTAAATGGTAATAATCATAACTAAAAAGTTCAAAATAGTTCCTAAAAAATATTTTTACGCTCTTTTCAATGGCTGTAATACTTTTTTGAAAAATTAGTACATACAGGGTGAAAGAATTGAAAAAAAAAACAACATACTTTTAAATAAAAACCAGGAAAAACACAACTTCTGGTAAACCGAATCTTTCGGTTCAAGACCTCAATCTTATACATAAAAAAAGAACCTTTATACCAAATTTGGTTGAAATCTGACGTCTCGTTCAAAAGTTATCGTGCTATTAGTCACTTATGTATAGTCGCCATTTTGAATGCCCGCCATTTTTGTAAAAGGCAAAATCTGACATCCCCTCATATCTAAATTATATGTGTAGTATATGTGGTCCAAATTATATACTTCTATCATTAAACGCACAATTATTTCACATATCGGCTGCACTAGTATATAGTTGTTTTGTATTTTAACTTCCTAGTTCCTTTGTCGATTTAACCTAATTTTCTCAGTTCCCACTAAGTATTTGAATGAGGTCACAACAGTGGTGCAATTTGGTGGCCCATTACTTTATTTGGAATGTTTTATTAATCAGCACCAACAATTGGTACGTTCAGTTCAAAGCGAAAATAACAGGAGAAATTTTCATTGAATTCTATTTAGATAATATTAGTCACATTGTTGTTTGGCTTGATGACTAAATGTATAGCAATTCTCTGACTAAATTTCGTTCGCGAAACCATCAATCTAGCGGCTTAATATCGCCCAATGTAATTCAACAAAAAGCAGAAAATTGGTATCGTTAATCTCTCACCTGATTCATTTTTGTCGTGTTCCAAACGAGAATGGAAAAGAAATATTTCTATTGTTCAGCATGAAACTCTCCAAATATCGCTCGAATGGTCTCAATTCAAATAAAGTTTTTATTTCTATTATAGGGAAACTGTACAGGGTTGATCATGGGCAACTTTTCCTATTGGAACTTTTTTAACTTAACATCTTCGTTTCGTTGACTACATTATATTATATTTTATTAAAAAATAGAAATAGTCCGTTCACTGACGGTAACATATTGCAAAACCTATGAATTTTAAAGAACCACTTAGACTAACATGAAATTTGGCTAACACATAGTTAACATGTCAAAGAAGAAAAGTGATATTGGGCCGGTTTTTGCCATGGGGGTAAGTTTCACCCCTTCTCGGGGGCGAAAAATATATTTTCAAAGTAAGTCAAGAAATAAATAAAGTAAACTGACTAATTTTCACTAAGTTAATACTTTTCGAGTTATTTGCGAGTAAATATTATGTTCACTTCTCATCTAAAAGTGGTTTTTAGGCGGTTTTTTGTAAATAACTCAAAAAGTAAGTATTTTATCGAAAAAACGATCCTAGCTAAAATATAGCCCATACAAAAGTAAACAAAATTGTGTATGTATGAGATCGCTAGACTTAGCAAAAAAAGAGTTGTAACTACTGAAATATAGGTTCATACTCACCAAATTCCAAATCGAATATTTCAACGTGAAATAACCAAAAAATGGGACTATTTTTGGGGAAAACTCATTATAGTAGAGAAAGAAGTAAAATTTTCCATTTAAGTGAAGACTTTACATTTTTTAATTTAATTTTCCATTTCCAACAATCGTGTTTTTCCGATTATAGCGCCATCTATCCCTAATTCGAAAAAATGTCCCTAACAAAAGTTACTTATTTTGGGGGGTACTTATACAAAAAAGTGGGGGCTCCCATTTAATATTTTAAAGTATCCACGCCCTCCACCTCCGTGGGGGTCGTGTTTGGTGTCATTCGATAGATTTTTCAAAAATATTGAATACGTGTATTTTTCAATTTTTCGATCTGATGTTCATTTCGCGAAATATCGCGGGGTTCGTATTTAAAATTTTAAATTTACTTCCCACCCCTCTCCGTGGGGGTCGTGTTTATTTTTTAGTTTTTCGATCTGACGTTGATTTCGCGAAATATTCACTTTTTTGTGAAACTGTGTGACTCGCCCATTTCCTTACGCCTCGCTCAAATCGTCACATTTTATAAATATACAGGGTGATTGATTAGTAGGGTAAAGCTCAATAGCTCCGCTATAGTAATAGATATCAATAAAAGTTAATAACAACTATTTCAGCCACCTTTGAGCTTCACATTACAAAATTAGTTAGAATGTTACAGGGTGTTCGATAACACAGTGGCAGACGAAACTTATGTTTTTTTAAAAGGAACACCCTATATTTTATTTTAAATTCGAAATCCTCTTAACTTTTCCATCACAAAAAATAAAGGTTTGTTATGTTATGCAGGGTATTTACAAAGTTATAACCAATTTCATATGAAAATCGTAACAAGTTCAACTGTATAAATAAAAATAAGCAAAACAACAATGGTTTATTAATGCCATATTTTTTAACGTATTGTCAAAATTTTCAAGAATGGTCGATATTGCTAATTTTCTTTATCAAATACAGGGTGAGCCAAAACGCAAGTACGTTATTCTCTCAGTAATTTTAAATGGAACACCCTGTATTTTATATCACTATTGAAAAGTACCATTACCGTACTTTAATTTTTAGATAACATTCCCTATGTCTAAATTTATTAGCTTTCGAGATATTTTCATTTTTCAAATGACCAGTAGCGTGGCCACTCAAATCACAAGAATTTAATAAACTGGACTGATTTTTTTGGGGTTACGTTAATAATGAAGTTTATAAAATACCTCCAACAACAAGGGATGAGATGAAAAATAGAATACAAAGTGTATTTCGATGTGTTAATTTACAAATGCTCCGTAGAGTAAGTAGCTCATTCAATAATCGTTTTTAGGCGTACATAAATATGTTAGGAGATAATTTTGAACACATTATGTAATTAAATATTAAAAATATTTTATTAAAAGTATCCTCTAATTTTTTTAAACATGTTTTTTTGCAAAATGTGTTACTGATAAATTATGTTTCGTTCTTTATTTGTTACATTGTTACATTTACATACAAAAGTAGTGTTTAATTGTCTTTTGTTTAAAATATTGTATTTCGTGTTTGTGTGTTTTTTTTTGTAAAATTTATTACTAATTTTCTTTGTTTATTCGTTGCATTTACATAAAAAATAGTTTTTAATTGTTTCAAAAATATTACATGTAGTGGTTGTGTTTTTGATTGTAAAATGTATTACTAATAGACTATTATTATTTCTTTATTTGCTACAGTGTTACACTGATTACCGGATTGATAATCGGTAATCTTCATTTGTCAATTCAGTCATGGCTTACTTAAAATTTAGATAAATTTAAACACCTAAAATAATTTGCCCTGAAAAATGAAAATATCTCGAAAACTAATAAATTTGGGCATAGGGAATGTTATATAAAAATTAAAGTACGTTAATGTTACTTTTCAATAATGATATAAAATACAGGGTGTTTTATTTAACATTACTGAGAAAATAATTTATTTGCGTTTTGACTCTTGTAATTGATATAAAGAAAATTAGCAATATCAATAATTCTTAAAAATTTTGTCAATAAATAAAAAATATGGCATTAATAAACCATTGCTGTTGTGCTTATTTTTATTTATACAGGGAGTTGAACTTGTTTCACTATTTTCATACAAAATTGGTTATAACTTTGTAAATACCCTGTATAACATTACAAACCTTTATATTTTTGTGATGGAGAAGTTAACAGAATTTCGAATATAAAATAAAATATAGGGTGTTCCATTTAAAAAAAAACAAAAGTTAAGTCTGCCACTGTGTTATCGAACACCCTGTAACATTCTAACTAATTTTGTAATGTGAAGCTCAAAGGTGGCTAAAATTTTTGTTATTAACTTTTATTGCTATCTATTACTATAGCGGAGCTATTGAGCTTTACCCTACTAATCAATCACCCTGTATACTGCTTTGCATGTACTTAACTTACCTCATCTTAATCTGACTATTTCGAGGTTTTGTAAGGGCAAACTTTTTTTTTGGGGCCCCCTTAACGAACTCCCCTATATTAAGAGCCCCCTATATTAACGAACTCTCCTATATTATATGGTAGACATAAATTTACAGAGTACAAGGTTTATCCCCATGTGATAATCTGACGCGCTCGAGTAACTGCAAAAATCACCGCTTGTGCTCACCTACCATAACAACTTTTTAAGTTTAAAAAAAACTTTATTTTTGTTTTTTAAAAAAGTTTCTAGCCATAAAAATAAGGAAATTAGGCTCAAAATTAAGTTGGCTTCTTTTTTTTTGTAAAAAAAATCCTGAAAATCAGCCCCTAATTAGCATCCCAAATATAAAATTAATCGTTACCACTTCACAAGTTGCTTTAGTCGTGTATCAATTGTTTATATTTATGATCTGTAAGTTTCATCGGTTCAGAGTATTTTTGAAGGGGCTCTAGTTGTAGTTGAACTAGTCAATAATCATGAGTGTATGCAAATTAGGAACAGACTTATCTTAAGCAATTTTTGCCTTAAAGAAAAACAAAAAAATCCAAAATATTCAGAAAAGCAAAACCTACATTTTTTTACTCTTTGTGATTTTCAGTATCACTAATAAATTTTCAGTTACCTTGAAAAAAAAAACATTTTTTTTTAAATTTGAAATTAAAAAACGTTACTTTAAAACTCTTTTTTTAATAATAATCTGTTTGAACCGATTAAACTTACAGATTATATAGGTACAAGTTTATATTATTCAGCGTGTATCATAATGTGAATGACGTATTTTACCTTGGGCCTCTTTATTTTATTGACAAGTTGTGTTTTCCCTTTGAGCCATTTAAAGTCCTCATTTCTGACTCTTCTTATCTTATCCGACCGAGTATATCTGTAGCAGTCGTCAGTAAATGTAAATGTAATCATCATGAATATATTCAGAGGTTTATTTTCATTTATATATCTGCATTTTTGTATAAGTACCTACTTGTATACTGAACAAGACTTTTCTCGTCCCCAATCTACTCCTAAATCTGAATTGAATATTTCTAATTCTCCTCTAATTAGGGATGGGAAAAACCTACCGGTTTAAACCTAAAACCGGTTTTTTTACTTAGCAATAACCGTTTTTACCGGTTGTTTTTTTGTCCCGGTTATAACCGGTTTTTTCGTTTTAAAGTAAAAACCGGTTATTAGGTTTTTACGGTGATTAGGATTAGGTTAGGTATTATTTCGGATCCCAATCATAATTATTATTATCAAGTAATTATTCCAAACAAAACCATAATTCAAATTTTATTTTATTTTATAAAATACAGAAGCAAACTGAAATTGCAATCTCACATCAGCCAGAAACAATTATTAAGTTTTATTATAATATTTCCTTGAAAAGGTATTTGTAGTCATAATATTTACATAAGAAGTGATCTGGTTGAATTAGACGCAAACATATCGAGTTACTGATTACGAATACGAATCTCGAAGAATTTCGCTACGTTTTCGAAACGATACACTCATACAGGAAGTATTAAATGAGTTAAAATGTACCTATTATACAAATATACAAACGTGTTAAAAGTAATACATGTTCTTTCGATAGTACTAATTTTGATCATATTGATATCGAGTCGAAAGGAGTATCGCAAACTAAAGTGTATTATAAATGTAACTTTGTAACCTATTGGATTAAAAAAAACTGAAAACGGGTTTTTCCAAAAACCGGTTATTTTGGCCGGTTATAACCGCCACGTTAAACCGTAACCAAAAAAAACCGGTATAACCGAAAACCGGTGTTTTGTCAAAAACCGGTGTTTTGTCAAAAACCGCCATCCCTACCTCCAATATCCTCTAAATTCTGTTATGAATTATTCGAAGGAAGATATTCAAACCGTGACTTATCAGACTTATTCTCCGATAATCACTGAATAGCTTTTCGTGGTGCTTTTCGTGATGCAGGATGAGCAGTTAAAATATCAGAAGATCCTATTAAATAAGTACGACTATTAACGAATGTATATGACACCAAAAAAAAAAATAAAAGTCTGCAGCACATAAGTATAAGCAGCAATCACAATCTCAAAAACTTATAAAAATCTGGTGGTATTGGTCAAGAAGAAAGACGGAACTACGAGGTTCTGTGTGGACTACCGTTAGTTGAACAATGTTACCAAGAAAGATAGTTTATCCTCTGCCTCGGATGGACGACACGTTAGACATATTGGCTAGAAATAAATTGTTTTCTACGTTGGACTTGAAGTCTGGATATTCGCAGGTAGAAATGGATCCAGTGGACAAGGAGAAGACGGCCTTTAATATATAGGATCTGAATTATGGGTATTCAATGTTATGCCGTTTGGACTCTATAATGCTCCTACGACATTTGAGAGGCTTATGGAAAATGTGTTGGGAGCTATTGGGTTCTATATGGGACCTATTGGGTTGTCATTATTGGGCCCTAAAAATAAAAAAAAATTTAATTTTCCATTTCCAACAATCGGTTTTCCGATTATAGCGCCATCTATCCATAATTAGAAAAAATGTCTCGAATACAAGTTGCTTATTTTTACGTAAACAGTCCAAATCTGGAATAAAAATTTTGGAGTCCCATTTAAGATTTTAAAGTAACCCTCCACCCCACCCCCATGGTGGGTCGTGTTTGGTACCATTCGATAGATTTTTCAAAAACATTTTGAAAGTGTATTATGCAGTTTTTCGATCTGATGTTCATTTTGCGAAATATCGCGGGGTTTGTATTTGAAATTTTAAATTTACCCCCACCCCTCTCCGTAAGGGTTATGTTTAGTACCATTCGATAGATTTTTGAAAAATATTGAAGACGTATTTTTTAGTTTTTCGATCTGACATTCATTTCGCGAAATATTCGCTTTTTTGTGAAATTTTTGACTCACCCATTTCCTTACGCCACGCTCAAATCGTCAGATTTTTTTAAATATATACTCTTTTGCATATACCTAACTTAACTTATATTAATCTGACAATTTCGAGTATTTTTAAGGATAGATTTTTTTTCGGGCTCCCCTTAACGAACTTCCCTGTGTTAAGAGAATATATTATGATAGAGGTACATCTTCAGGGTACCAGGTTTCTCCCCATATGATAATCCGACGCGCTCGAGTAATTGCAAAAATCCCCGCTTGGGCTCCCCTACCATAATCCCTATATCATAATGAGACTTATTAATCAAAATCGTTATTTTTCTTTTATTTCCAAATAGTCCAATAAATGACCGTTTTGGAGTGTAATTTTCAGGGGCAACTCCGAATTGCATGAAAATTTGGATTTAGGTTCGACTTACCCTCCACTTCAAAGTTGAATTTGTGCCGTTGGTTGCTTTTACTTGGGGGGTGACAGTCATCCCTTCTCGAGAGGTGAAAAAGGCGTGTTTAAAATAAGCCTGGAAATGGATAAATTTACAGATTATAAGCAACTTTCGTTCTATAAAGTGTTTTACGTAAGTCAATACTTTTCGAGTTATTCACGATTTAATACTTTTCGCGAGTCAATATTTTTCGACAAAAAAAAAAGTTTACGCAATTTTTCGCAAATAACTCAAAAAGTAAATATTTTATCGAAAAAAATATTCTTCGTAGAAGTGTAGTTTATAAAAAAAAACGAAAAAAATGGTGTATCAATAAAGTCAATAAATTGAGTAAAAGCAAAGTTGTATCTCATGAAAAATACGTTCTTATTCGTCTAATTCCAAATCAAATGATTCAACGCGAAATCACCAAAAAATTAAGCACTTTTCGGGAAAACCTTATTAACATTTTTAAAGTATTTAAAAACTTTATATTTGTTTTTTACAAAAGTTTCTAGCGTCAAAAATAAACGAGTTACACTGAAAAAAAAGTTGGCCCATTTTTTGGTAAAAAAAATCATGAAACCCTCCCTCTATTTAGCACCCTAAATAAAATTAATCGTTACCGCTTTACCATTTATTTTAACTGTATGTATTGTTTATACGATCTGTAAGTTTGATTGGTTTAAAGTGCTTATTTTTGAAAAAAATTGGATTCATAGTAAAAAAAAATTTGTAGTTTTTTTTTTTAAATTTCCTTTTTTCAAAATAACTTCAAAAGTATTAGTGAGAAGAAAAATCTTAAAGGGTAAAAAATGTAGGTTTTGCTATTATAAATATGCTAGTTTCATTTTGTTTTTCCGTAAGACAAAAATTGGTTAAGATATGGCTGCTCAAAATTTGCATACACTCGTGATTAGTGACCCGTTCAAGCTTTTTCAACTAAAACCCTTTCAAAAATAAGCACTTTAAACCGGTGAGACTGACCGATCATTTAAAAAATAGAAAAGTAAATAAATCGTTTGTAAAGCGGTAGGGATTAATTTCATTCGGGAAGCTAAACACGGAGAGATTTTCACTATTTTTTTACCAAAAAAAAGGGCCAACTTTATTTTGAGCGTAACTCGCTTATTTTTAATGCTAGGAACTTTTATAAACAATTAAAATAAAGCTTTTTATAAACACTTTAAAAAAGATTGAATGGGTTTTTCCCGAAAAGTGCTTAATTTTTCGGTGATTTTAGCTTGAAATATTCGATTTGTAATTAGACGAATAAGAACGTATTTTTTATGAGCTACAACTTTATTTTTACTCGACTTTACTCATACACCATTTTTTTTCTGTTTTTTTATAAGCTACACTTTTGCTAAGGATATTTTTTTGATCACATATTTACTTTTTGAGTTATTTGCGAAAAACCGTCTCAAAACGTAGTTTTTTTGTCAAAAAATAAATATTTTCAATCGCATATAACTCGAAAAGTATTGACTTACATAAAAAACTCTATAGAACAAAATTACTTAAAATCAGTCAATTTATCCATTTCCGATCTTATCTTGAACGTATGTTTTTTCACCCCCGAGAAGGGGTAACTGTCACCTCCCAAGTAAAAGCGACCAACGGCACATTTTCAGCTTTGATGTGGAGGGTAAGTAGAACCTAAATCCAAATTTTCATGCAATTCGGAGTTTCCCCTGAAAATGACACGGTATCGCCGCATTTCCCATTCATTTACTGGGCTAAAAGTTCAAAGATATTTTAGATTTGTTGAATTCAGAATAGACATGCACTGTATAGTTATAAAGAAATATCCTTAATTCGCGTTGTCATGGCGATGACATTTGAGCAGTAAATTACAACAACAGTTTTGACAGTTTTGTGGTTTGAAAGAAGTTAGAATTTTTAAATGTCAAAGTTCTATAAATTGTAGAATAGAAATGAATTCCAGTGACGAAGAGTTACAGTTTTTTTATTTGTTTATCCAAAAGTAGATAAAATATTGTATGAAACTGCGTGAAGTACTTTTTGCGAACTTACGCGATGTATAGCACTCGCTCCGTTGTCGCTCGTGCTCTAAATATCGTGTGCGTTCACAAAAAGCATACTTCACGAACTGTTTCATAAATAACTATTTCAGCATAACTTAATTTACAATCATATACGTAGAATATTATATAATTTTTTCTATTTAAAATATCTTTTTTATGTCTATATTTTGCATTATTATGAATAAAGGTTTAGATAGTGGAGGTGGGAGCAAAGGTACGCATTTTCTAAATTTTCATCTCTAGTGAATCTACTAATGCTTGAATTGCGACAGAGTATAGATGAAAGTGAAATTAATACATTTTGTAATCATATATTAGGCAAATGGAAATTCTTCAATATTATTTTTGTAGTGTTGATAACTTTTTGAAAAAAAAATGTAAATGCGTACTTTTGCCCCATCCAATGGGGCAAACGTACGCATGTACGTATTTTGCGGATTTGAGACGTTTTGCAATTGAGACAAAACTACCTGACAGAATATCAAGCTCAACATGATATTCACTTTGAAGATTGACTTGAAACATGAATTTGCCAAGTTTACCTCACTGGGGGCAAAGGTACGCACTGCGAACGTTTGCCCCATTTGTGTGAGTATTTTGCCCCATCCAGCAACCAATAATATATCTAGCCTCAATATGAAACTATGCACATGTGAACTTCAAACTGTCATGTATTGTCCTTTTCATGGGCATTTTTCTGTGCGTAACAAATGATAGGAAAAAGGGTAAGTCCGTGATAATACACATTTATGACATTTATTCTAACATGACATTTTAGTTAAATCTGACAGTTGTCACATTTTATTTTCAATTTGGAATAAAAACAAATCAAATTTGTTCCTTGCATTTATAAAATGGTATTTTCTTTGATTTGTATAGTCTTATAAATTATACAGATTATATTTGTAATATTATTATCTAATTAAATTTTTTTTTTATTATGGTGCCATCTATCGACAACTAGAATAACTAGAATAAATGTTGTAAATGTCTGTAATCACGGACGTGCCTTTTTTTCTGTCACATATAATTTAATGCGTTAGAAAGAAATCGAAAAACTGTGACGCACTGAAAGATGATCATGAGAAAAGAATAGAAGAAGTCTTTTAACAATAAACTTTCAATATTCCTAACAAATAATAATCTGAGTTTGAAAGATTAAGAATTAGAATCAATCAATTTTTAAGAAAAATTAGATCAAAAGGTACAAAAATAATTTTTACCTCATTTTTGTTGTTGTATTCGCCCTGATTGCGCCAAAGTTTCTCATCCAATGCTACTGAGTAGTACAAACATACGCCACAAGATGTTGTCGCCAAAATATAAGAAGTTACTGAAAAATGTAAGTGCGTACCTTTGCCCTGTGCGTACTTTTGCCCCCACCTACCCTATATAATTTTCCTTTTTATTTGAGGAATTTGTATTTCGAGCAATGTTCATGTCGAGCAATTCGTTTTCGACCAATTGATTTCGAGTAATTGATTTCGAGCAATTGATTTCGAGCAATTGATTTCGAGCAATTGCATTCGAGCAATAATTGACCGGTTACCGAAATATTCATGGCTCCGGAACCTTCGTCAATGGTCTGGCTTATCAGCAGATCAATTATTACATACCGCGCAAGATCGAGCAGGATACAGGCAAAATGTCATGGAAACTGCCCACGCCTAAAATTTGGGTACCGTACTTAAGAAAAAGATTAATGAATCATTACAAAGATTTTTTCTTTCTAAAATGTTAGTTTTAATTAGCTTTTACTTATATACTTTTAGCGTACAGGAATAATTCAATGCCCACCAAATAGTTTTTTTTTAGTAGGTATATTTATATTTTATTGAAACACCATGAAAAAATATCTATGATGTCTTTGTTTCAGCCCTTATGTAAAGTTTTTTTATTCCGAATCGATATTTATAGAATAATAAATTTTCGAGTGTGGAAAATATGGTGTGACAGAAATGTGTCTTTCTCGTGTCTTTGAACTCTAAGATGGAATATTGAATTTATGGAAAGGAAAGAAAGCTCTGTGAGTTGGAAGAGTTCGATGCTTTTTCTATTACAGCTGTAAATTTATATGGTATTCTACAGAGATAGAAAAAACAATAAGATTCGCTTAAGCGTGTAAAAAATTCAAAGCTTCATCTAGACATCTAAATGATAAAGTAAATGAGTAAAAGCATTTAGTAGACAGACAATTTAATAGATCTTAATTATAGTGCGGCAGATCCGTGCAAATATTATAAGAATTTTGCATTTAATGATAGAAGCATACAATTTGGACCACAGATACTACACATATAAAAGTTCAAAATTAGATATGATGCCATCTCAGAATTTACCCTTTACAAAAATGCCGGGAATTCAAAATGGCGACGATACATATGTGACTAATAGCAAGATAACTTTTGAACGAAAGGTCCGACTTCAACCAAATTTGGTATATGAGTTCTTTTTTTGTTCTATAGGATCGAGCTCTTGAACTGGAATCGGTTTACCAGAAGTTGTGCTTTTCCTGATTTTTTATGTAAAAATATGTTGTTTTCTTTTCAATTCTTTCACCCTGTATATATTAATTTTTTAAAAAGGCAATACCGGCGTTGAAAGGAGCGTAAAAATATTTTTTAGGAAATATTTTTAACTTTTTAGTTATGTTAATTACCATTTAATAAATGCAAAACGTATCTTCACATGTACCTACATGCGGCAGATTCGTGCAAATATTATAAGAATTATTGTGCATTTATGGCAGAAGCATATAATTTGGACCACATATACTACACATATAAAGGTTTAAATTTAGATACGAGGCCATCTCAGTTTTTGTTCCTTTTACAAAAATGGCGGGCATTCAAAATGGCGACTATACATATGTGACTAATGGCATGATAACTTTTGAACGAAAAGTTCGATTTCAACCAAATTTGGTATATAGCTTCTTTTTTTGAAGTATAAATCCAAGGTCTTAAAAAAGAAAGAATCAGTATACCAGAAGTTGTGCTTTTTCTGATTTTTATGTAAAACTATGTTGTTTTTTTTTCAATTTTTTCACTCTGTATATATTAATTTTTCAAAAAGGTAATACCGGCTTACGTTGAAAAGAACGTAAAAATATGTTTTAGGAAATATTTGTAACTCTTTAGTTATGTTAATTACCAATTAATAAATGCATAACGTATCTTCACATGTACCTATGAACCTATGTGCGGCAGATTCATGCAAATAATATAAGAATGATTGTGCAGTTAATGGTAGAAGAATATTTGGACCACACACACTACACATAAAAAGATTCAAATTTAGATATGAGACCATCTCAGGTTTTGTCTTTTACAAAAATGGCGGGCATCCAAAATGAATCTGCCGCACCACTTAGGTACATGTGAAGATACGTTATGCATTTATTAAATAGTAATTAACATAACTAAAAAGTTCAAAATATTTCCTAAAAAATATTTTTACACTCTTTTCAATGGCGGTATTATCTTTTTTAAAAATTAATATATACAGGGTGAAAGAATTGAAAAAAAAACATATTTTTACATAAAATCCAGAAATAACACAACTTTTGGTAAACCATCCTTCCGGTTCAAGATCTTAATCTTGTACATCAAGAAAAGAACCTATATACCAAATTTGGTTGAAATCAGACATCTCGTTCAAAAGTTATCGTGCTATTAGTCACATATGTATAGTCACCATTTTTTGTAAAAGGAAAAATTTGAGATGGCCTCATTCATATTTAAATTTGAATCTTTATATGTGGTCCAAATTATATGCTTCTATCATTAAATGCACAATTGTTTCACCTATCGGCTGCACTAAATGCATATAATAGACTAATTTTGTTTTACGTATCGACTGCACACATTAATTAATTAATAATATGTCAAATTAATAATAAAGTCTGCAATCATATGATTTTCTTATCAATTTTCAAAGGGCGCTTATAAAAACTGAATTAAAAGAACCAATAATATCTGTAGTACAAGAGATTTAAAGTTAGGGCTAGCAGTTAGGTGGGTTCAGTGCTACGTTTCCTCAACTTTCTTTTATGGAATGGAAGCTTGGACCTTGAATGCGGCATCATTTTAAAAACATTAATTATTCGATTTGTCGGTGTATAAAAGGATTCTAAAAATATCGTTGACAAAACACGTTAAAAACAAAGAGGACCTGAAAAGAATGAATATAAAATGGAAATCTTAACCCGGGAGCAGTCGCGCCGTTATCAAAAATCTAACATTTTATCCTTTTCTGTGATAACTTGATGAAAAAATTTCCAACATAACTTTCCACTCGTAAGTGCCTCGAGGAAGATAGGAAAAGCGTAGGTAATTTTTAAAATTTTTTTTTATTATTTTATTTTTCTTGTGGATTTTATGGCTTTGGTGAGAACCAATTAGCTTTAAAATTGTTAGAAATCGATATTTTTAACATAACAACTAATAGACCAGGGCGGATCTCTTTTGAAGTGGATTTGAGAGGTGGCATTCAGATTTTTGCAGATAAAGTTGGGTGACAACTTCAATAAATATAATTGACTTATGCTGCTTTTTAAATATGCCCGGAACATTAATAAAAAAAAATTAAAATATTTAAAAATTTCGAAAAATATCAATTTTTTTCTACTTTCTTTGCTTATAACTTTAAAACGATTCATTTTGGAACAAAGTCGTAGAAAAATAAAATAAAGATAATTGAATTTTGTATGATGAACGGCTGGTTAAAAATGTCTTAAATTATTATCCTTTCTGCAAAATAGCAATAAATACAATATAAGGGAGGAAAATAAGCCTGTTTTTATTCAATGATTTTCAACCACTTTGGTTGCACTTAGAACTTTCGTAATTCGCTTTGAAAATTCTTACAACAATGTAAATCTTTCACAAAATTTCATTAAAATCGACCTAATAGATTTTGCAGAATAATTTTGCAATCTAATTTTTTTTTAAAGTTCAAATTTTTTAAATACTTTCTGAATAAAAGGTAGATCATTTAAAATTTGCTAATTTTTTTACATATAAAGAGGCTCTCTACCTATACACTTTACAGAATTAAAATCTGATTATTTAAGCGGCCTCAGCACTGTTTTAAAGTAATAAACAATTTTTTGGCTTATAAAGAAATACAGTGAGGACGTTTAAGTTGGTGTAAATTCATTTTCTCGAGAACAGGCGCCTCTGGAGATAAATCCTGAAACAGGTCGATTTTTATTTTTAAATCCTAATTTTTTGTGTATATCATACTAGTGACGTCATCCATCTGGGCGTGATGACGTAATCGATGATTTATTTAAAATGAGAATAGGTGCCGTGTGATAGCTCAATCGAAAATCTATTCAACTTTTTATTCACTAATATAAACATTAACGTAATTATTTATACAGGGCTTGAATTAAAAAAAAATTAAATAAATTAATTCCAATATTTAGATAACGTCATCAAACCTAGATGGATGACGTCACTAGAATGATATTTATGGCAAAAAATTATAATTTAAAAATAAAAATCGATTTGTTTCGGGATTTATCTCCAGAGCCGTCCATTCTCAACAAAATGTATTTGTTTATAAGGCAAAACATTGTTTATAACTTTAAAACAGTGCTGAGGTTGCTTAAATAATCCGATTTTAATTCTGTAAAGTATATTAGATACGTAGAGAATCTCTTTATATGTAAAAAAATTAGCAAACTTCTAAATGGTCTACTTTTGTTCAAAGAGTTTTTAAAAAATTTTAACTTTTTTAAAAAAATTTAGATTTCAAAATTGTTATGCAAAATTTATTATGTCGATTTTAATGAAATTTGGTGGACGGTTTAAGTATATTGTAAGAATTTTCTAAGCGAATTACGATAGTTCTAAGTGCAACGAAAGTAGTTGAAAACATTGAATAAAACAAGCTCATTTTGCCCTCTTATTTTGTATTTATTGCTATTTTGTAGAAAGGGTAATAATTTAAGAGATTTTTAAACAGTCGTTTATCATACAAAATTTAATTATCGTTATTTTATTTTCAAATAACAATTTTTTAACAATATTTTAATTTTTTTATTAATGGTCCGGGCTATTTGAGAAGGAGCAAAGTCAATTATTAATGTTGAAGTTGTCACCTAACTTTATCTGCAAAAATCCGAATGCCACCTCGCACATCCAAAAATAGACGTTTTTTCACAGATCCGCCCTGGTCTATAAATAAAAATATTATAAAATAGAAATTTCTTTCAAATTGGTATTTAAAAACGTATTGTTAGATTTAATCTAATCACTCGACTGCTTGCGTGACAGTCCCGGGTTAAATACCATCAAAATAAGAAAATTGGAATATCTCGGACATATTACACGAGGAGAGAGATACAGCTTGTTTCAACTGATTATGCAGGGAAAGATCCAAGGAAAAAGATGCATAAATACAAATAAAAAATGTCGAAAAAATCAAGCCAGACTAACATGGATATCTGGATGAGAAAAAAACTTACGTGATAAAAAAATCAAAGAAAAACAAAAATCGTATAGAGGATACAAAAAGAAGAAATAAGAGTCGAATAAGGGACATAAATAAAAGTCCTAGGTATACGAGGACACCGGAAAATATACGAGCTAATAACAAGGATTTGAGAAGAAGAAAGAATGCCCGAAGAATGGAAAACTGGATGGATACATCCGATTCTAAAGAAAGGGACACTACAAAATGCAACAGCTATAGAGGAGTAACACTGTTAAACAGCTCAAAATACATTGAAACTAAAATAGGAGACTACCAGCACGGATTTAGAGAGGGAAGGTCAACAATAACAGACGCAGTTCACATAATCACACAGTCAATTGAAAAATGTTACGAACATGATATCGACTTACACATCCTTTTCATAGATTTCAAGCAAGCTTTTGACAGCTTAACAAGACCCGGCCTAATAGAAGACATGAAAAACCTAGATATACCAATGAAACTTATAAAACTTACGAAAATGACAATGGAAAAATCGACTGCAGCAATAATTACAAATAACGGTATAACCAAAAACATAGAAATAGAAAGTGGAGTACGACAAGGTGACTCTCTATCAACGTCATTATTTAATGTTGCAATACAAGGAACAATAAAAGCTACAGAAATAAAAGGTCCAATTATAACATCGACGTCGCAACTTGTGGCGTATGCTGATGACATAGCATTAATTAGCAGAAACCTGAACAGTTTAAAGAAAGAATTTACGAAGTTATGCAAAGAAACATCCAAAAGGGGTTTAGAAATAAATCAAAACAAAACAAAATACCTAATATGCTCAAGAAAAAACCCAATTACTGTGACAACTTTAAATATTGGTGAATATGAGTTTGAAAAGGTAGCACACTTTAAATATCTTGGAGTCTCAGTTAATGGAACTAATGATAGAAGCATCGTAATCAGTGAAAGAATCCAGGCAGGAAACAGAGCCTACTGGAAATACAATAACTTCCTCAAAGATAAGAAGCTTACTCAGAATACTAAACTGAAAATTTACAAAGCAGCAATTAGACCAGTAATCACATATGGTGCTGAAGTAATGTGTCTGACCCAGAAAGAGGAAGAAAGATTGAGGATCCTAGAGAGGAAAATAATTCGGAGGATAGCAGGCCCACTAAACTTAGGTAATAATGAATTTAGAAAACCCATGAACCACGAAGTAAGAGGACTTCTGAAAGGAGAAGACATCGACAGATTTATCAAGGTACAGAGACTCAGATAGATGGGACATGTAGAAAGGAGAAATCCAGAAGCCGTCAACGAGGAAATTTCCAAATGGAGACCTGTATCAGGCAGACCACGAGGAAGACCAAAACTAGATGGGAGAACCAGATAGTCGAGGACCTTAAGAAGATGGGAGTCAGAGAATGGGTAACCATAAGCAAAAACAGAAACAAATGGAGAAAACTTGTAGAAGATACCTAGTTACACAACCAGTTGTAAAACCAAAATGTTAATGCGGAGTGATTCACCGCGACAAACGAATCGGAAGAGTGCAAAGAGGGTGGATGCCATGATGATGATGAAGTCCTAGGATTTTATCCAACGTGGCCGGAAGTAGAACGGGAAGTCCATATTTGAACTCTCCGTGTAACTTTGGGATATACGATTTCACTAATATTAATAATTTTTGCCAAATTTCCAGTCACAACTTTTTAACCGAAAATAATATAAAAAACCGGAACTAAATATTCGAGCTTGACTCTTCAATATGCGATGAATGATATAACACTATGTACAATATGCGGCAAAACAAATAGTACTGAAATGAATATTGACATGTTTTTGATTATTTATACAGGGTGTTCCGAAAAGATTGCTCATAAATTATACCACAGATTCTGGGGTAAAAAATAGGTTGATTGAACCTTACTTACCTATATACAATAGTGCACACAAAAAAAAGTTACAGCCCTTTGAAGTTACAAAATGAAAATCGATTTTTTTTCATATATCGAAAACTCTCAGAGATTTTTTATTGAAAATGAACATGTGGCATTTCTAAGGCAGCATTATCTTAAAAAAAATTAAAGTGAAATTTGTGCACCCCATAAAAATTTTATGGGGGTTTTGTTCCCTTATACCCCCCACCAACCTTTTGTGTATGTTCCAATTAAATTATTATTGTTTCACCATTAGTTAAACACAATGTTTTTAAAACTTTTTTGCCTCTTAGTACTTTTTGATAAGCCAGTATTTATCGAGATATTTTGAATATTTGTCGAATCCACCACATATTTGTATATGGTTTAGTACGATTATGGAGACCTGTTAATAATATGAAAATTTATTTATAATTTACATTTTTAGGTATATTTTGAAAAAGAAGCTACATCTCGATAAAAGGTGACTTATGAAAAAAAACTAAGAGGCAAAATTTTAAAAACACTGTGTTTAACTAATGGTGCCACAATAATGGTTTAATTGGAACGTACACAAACATTTGGGGGTTTTAAAGGAACAAAGCCCCCATAAATTTTTTACGTAAATATATTAAAAAAGAAGCCGCATCTTGATAAAATCTGGCTTATCGAAAAAATACTAGGAGGCAAAAAAGTTTTTAAAACGTTGTTTAACTAATGGTACCACAATAATGAATTAATTGGAACGTACACAAAAGTTTGGGGGGGTTTAAGGGAACAAAATCCCCATAATTTTTTTATGGGGTGGACAATTTTTACTATAATTTTGTTTTAAGATGTTCCTGCCATAAGAATGATACATGTCCATTTTCAATAAAAATCTCTAATAGTTTTCGATATATTGAGAAAAATCGATTTTCATTTTGTAACTTCAAAGGGCTGTAACTTTTTTTATGAGCACATTTGTACTAAGATTGGACCGCGTTATGTAGTAACGGATTAACCGCCAAAAGTCCAAAATCGAGATAATAGTACCACCTTGCAGCTAGGGTGCAAATCTATGTATAAAAATATGTTTTTTGTAAAAAAATTTAAAAAAAAGCTGTTTTTAAATGCCTGTATTAAGCGACATTTTTTATTTTCTTAAAAAAAATCCCACACTAGGATTTGTAATATCGAACTAAACGCCAATAATGGTACATAATCCATTGTCATAAACAAAAATCCGCATCTTTGTAAGTGTAATAACGAATCAAGCGCCACGAATAGTCGGTTAATTCTTTATTACAAAACATAACATATTTACTAACGTTAAAGATATCGAATTAAAATACATCCTTTGTAAGGTAACATCAGATTAAGCGCCAAATATGTCTCTTAATCCGGTATTCGGATCTTAACTCATGCATATCTTAAAAAATCATTAACGAATTAAGCGACATTTGATCGAATAACTTTTAAAATATAAATTATTTTTAAAAAATTTTAAACACATGTAAAAGTCTATTTACATTTGCATTAATATATTAAATATGAAACATGTCAGAACTATATTTTAGAAATAGTACCAAAAACAAATTTAAAATCTTTAAGCCGATTTATCTCAAAACTACATTTTGGCGCTTAATCCGCTATTACATAACGCGGTCCAAGTTAGGTTCAATCAAACCATTTTTGACCCCAGAATGTGTGGTATAATTTATGACCAATCTTTTCGGGACACCGTGTATATCTAGTATAAGTACATGATACAGCTTTGCAAACATTATTAACGACAACGCACGTTCTCGATAAAAAAGATGTTAAAGAGGCCCTCTGGCCAGTGGCGGAGTGGCGGATATACGGGGAGGGAAAATGAGCCAATGTCCCCCCCTCTAACAAAGCCCAAAATTAAGAAAAAAAATGGTTCAAACATAAAATTACATTAGTTGATATGAAACCGAAAGCACAAAAAGACAAATTCACAATAAAGACGATAGTTAGAAAAATTAATGGAACTTAATGCCTACTAAATATTATTTATGTCTTTTATGTAATCTAAAGGCCGGTTGTTCGAACGCTAATCAAAAATGAAATCAACTGATCATTATCAAATAGTGAATTACTGTCACCAACTGTCAATGTCAACTTTGTTTGGGTTGCTGAAAACATAATTGATTACAATTATGAGATTTATTAATCAATTATGTTAATAATTGTTATGTTAATTAATAATTAATAATTAATAATTAATTAATCAATCAATTATGTTAATTATCATTATTAATTATAATTAATATAATCAGATTGATTACAATCAACTGATTGACGTACGAATGAGAGGTGTTGTTATTATGGTTGTGAAGCAGAATTAATTATAATCAACCTCTTGATTAGCGTTCGAACAACCGGCCATTAGTTTATCTTTTTTATGTCTTTTGGTTGGTTCTTCATTGGAAGTTTCCCCTAAGACAACTTTCCCCTCCCAAGGCAAATTTCTAGATCCGCCACTGCCTCTGGCACGAAAAAAATCTTTAATTCCAGTCCGCAGTTCCGAAATGGCAGACGGTGGATCTGTTTGGCTCCTTCAGCATTCTCCATATACACGCATCTGGTGGCGTTATTTCTGGTGAGTGGCAACTCCCAAAATGATCGCGCAATATTCGAAGAGACTCACTGGCAATGTGACAGGTTGTCCCTTAGACCATAAAAACTGATAGACACGCCTTGTACCGAACCGTTGAAGCAAAGACCTTCCGCGAAAGTGACGTCACAATACGGCAAGAACTCGTTTGGATTCTTAGCAAAGCACTAATAAAATTACCCAATTTTAGATTAATTATAGTATAACTTTTGTAATATAAGTAGTTTTGTAGTATAACTTAATCTTTTGTAAAAAATATGGAAGAAAAATCATTTAGCAAAGTAATTAATAAATATTTTTGACTTAAAGTAATTTTGTAAAAATAAATGTTTTATTTTTGGTATATCTCTTCTTGTTTGATAATCAAAAATAAATTTAAAGGAGAGTAATTTTCTTTAGGGTGTTCACGTTAGGTGAAAAAATATGTAGGAAATCTATTAATTAATGACCACAAAACAAAATACCTTTTGTTAACTTACTTCTAACTCTTATTACATTATTTAGTTTTTCACCTTCGTGGTACAATCTGATGTATCAATAATGCGAACAAATTATCTTTATTCGATTAAACAAATGGTTTGTTTCAAAATCATGATCAAACATGTTCTTTGTATTCGCTAAACACAGAACCATGCACGTTTAAGATCAATTTTGTCAATAATTTAGAATCGTTCAATTTTTTTGAATTATACCTACATAATTCTAAGTTCGCTTTCAGCAATTTTGCAAATATGAATGACGTCTTTAGAAGGTTGAATTAAAAATTGTTTGATATGCTATAATTTTTGTGTTTATGAATGGACATTGTAAATTATCACATTCAATTATCACATTCAAATGTCACAATGTAATGTTTTCTTAACTTTCTTAACTACAAACCCAGCGATATAGTCAACAACATCACAAACATAAGATGACTCTTTTTGAAAAACTTAAATTATTTACAGTATAATCATGGTTACTACTTATTATTTCCCTATTATTTTCATCAGTTCTAGAGTTGTCAATGAGTTTATGATCAACAGTTTTCATTTTCACAGTATTTGTTGTGCTCATTGCTAAAATTGTGGAAGGTGCCTGTTCTATACAATTAGCCTGGGTAGATCCTGTAACACTTATGTGCATTAAGAGTCTTTTATATGCATCTTCAAATTTTTTTGCCGTTGGGTTGTTGTTGTAACCTCCATGACTCCTATAATAGAACTAAAGAAAACTTCTAAGTGATATTGAGAAAGTTTATAGGCCGAAAGATACTTCAGACCTCCATCCATATGATCCTTCACGTAATTTTTCCAAATTCGCATTCGCATCATACCAATAAAACCCGTTTATTTTTGGCTTAGATGCAGTGGTTCACCATTGTTGGAATATTTGAGTGAATTAAGATACTTTATAAATTCTTCAATTTTTTGAAAAATCGCTTGTTTATTATGCTGCTATAAACTGGATTTTAGGTGTTTTTCCCTTTTTTTTTGTCGCTGCGTACAATTAATGCTCTGCAAGATAACACCATAATTAAAAAATTAGTGTATTGGAAAAATTTTAAATTGGAACACTTTAAAAAGTTTACAACGCCTATAAACACTTCTAATCTCTAACGTTTTCTGCCGTAAACTGACGTCACGCACAGCTGTATGAATCGTTTTATGTTGGCTTCACTCTTCGAGACGAGAGAATAGCATTACGGCGTGTCTATCAGTTTTTATGGTCTAAGGGTTGTCCCGTCCTGCTGGAACCAGGGTTCATTTTAAGCTTGGACCGTTTTCGTGACCTTTTCCGCATGACCAAAAATAGTACTCGACCATAAAAAAATTTTCTGCCAAACTGAGAACCATTTTGAAGCACCTAACATTATCACGATATTTACATACGTTATAACGACGTTCGGAAATCACTCAGTACGTTTCGGTGCCCGACACATACCTACAAATTTGAGGCATACGAATTTCAGTACTGTTTATTTTGCCGCATACTGTACTCTTTCTGAGACTATACGTTTTCAAAAGTAAACGTTTTCACATTTCTGATGTATTAATTGCAAAATGGCAAAACGGAGGACAATGACTGACAAACTAGATTTACGAACTGATATTATGGAGGTAAAAATATACCCGTGGATTGGAAAAGCGGCATTAATTAATTAAAAAAGTGATAAAATTAACACCAACAATGACCAAGAGATCATGTATGCATCACTTAGTTCTCAGCTCTTAGAAACATCACGTTTAAAATCACGTATCAGTCTAAAGAAAAACACTGAAAATACATTCGGATAATGCCACTAGAAATGTGGAACAGATCAGTTGTACAACGAAGAACAGTTTGTCTTCTTTTTCTTCTTCTTCTTCACGTGCCATATTAGAATTATCCGACGTTGGCGATCACCACTGCGAAGGCTTCTCGATCTTCTGCAATATGGAATAATTGTCCTGCATTTGATATCTGACTCCATTCACGAATGTTTCTTAACCAAGAAATTTGTTTTCTTTCTACACCTCTACGGCCCTCTATTTTGCCTTTAAAGATCAGTTGTAATATTTTATATCGAGTTCCCCTCACTATATGTCCCAGATAAGACATTTTTCGATGTTTAACAGTCTTTAGCAGTTCTCTGGTGAAAGAGCTTCGATGATGAAAGAAGCGAACTAGAAACGCTAAATGACATAAGCGGTCCTCCAATAACTAAGGAAGAAGTGCAATACGCTATAAAGAACGCAAAAAACGGGAAGGCGATCGGACCAGATGGGATTTACGTAGAAACACTAAAGCTTTTAGGTGTCGAGGGCATTAAGATACTTACGAAATTGTTCAACTCATTCTATGAAAGCGGAAAAATTCCTAAAGATTGGCTTAAATCCTCATTTGTTGTACTACCAAAAAAACACAGAGCCACAAAATGCAGCGACTATCGCACCATCAGCCTAATGAGTCATGTATTGAAAACGTTTCTTAGAATCATTCATCAAAGAACATATAGAAAAATTGAGGAAAGAATCTCAAGTACTCAATTCGGTTTTCGCTGTGGCCTTGGAACGCGTGATGCACTATTCGCAACCCAAGTTTTAATTCAAAGATGCAGAGATGTAAATCATGACGTTTTCATGTGCGCGATTGATTTTGAAAAGGCCTTTGATAAAGTTCGCCATGAAAAAATGTTACATATTCTCAAAACTACCGGTCTGGACGGTAGGGACATTAGAATAATCGCAAATTTGTATTGGGGCCAGGCTGCATGTATTAGGGTTGCGAATCAGTGCTCTTGAAGAAGTAAAAATCAAGCAGCGCGGAGTTCTACAAGGCTGTATATTGTCACCAATGTTGTTTAATCTTTACGCTGAAACAATCTTAAATGAAGTCTTGGAAAACGCAAAAGAGGGAATACTCATTAATGGTATGCTTATGAACAATATCAGATACGCAGATGACACCTTGTTGCTGACTGGATCAATTGAACATCTTCAAGCGTTATTGAATCGAATGGTGGCATTCTGCGCGATATATGGACTCAAACTCAACGCAAGAAAAACAAAGTTTATGGTTATTAGTAAACAGGCAGCCGTAAATAATAATAACTATAACGTAACAATCGGTAATGACTCAATTGAACGAGTAAGTAATCTTGTATATCTGGGTACTCATATTAATGAAAGCTGGAACCCTAGTACAGAAATAAAAAGTAGAATTGCCAAAGCAAGAACAAGTTTTATGAAATTTAAGAAAATCCTGTGCAGTCATGATCTAAATTTGGAACTTCGCATAAGAATGGTCCGATGTTATGTATTCCCAGTACTACTTTACGGGGTTGAAGCATGGACACTGACAGAATCGCTTTTAAAAAACCTAGAAGCATTTGAAATGTGGGTCTACCGCCGTGTTCTGAAGATCAGTTGGGTAGAAAGAGTCACAAACGAAAGGGTTTTGCAACGTTTTAATAAAAGTTGCGAAGTAGTGAACACGGTTAAAAGGCGCAAATTGGAATACTTTGGTCATATAATGCGTCACCCAGAAAAATATGACATACTTCACCTTGTCATGCAAGGTAAAATAATGGGAAAAAGAAGTGTGGGCCGCCGTACAACTTCTTGGCTTAAAAACCTACGCCAATGGTTTGGGAAAACTAGCACTGAACTATTTCGTGCGGCTGTAAATAAGACAATGATTGTTAATATGCTGCGCAACATGAGAGCCAACGATCGACAAGCGGTCTCGGCACCTTAAGAAGAAGAAGCAGTTCTATATCTTTGTTGACCCTCCTTAGTACTTCTTCAATAGTTTTTCTTGCTGTCCAAGGTATCTTCAGCATCCGTCTATGAATCCACATTTCCAATGCTTCAATTCTGTTCATGATCGATGCTTTTAGCGTCCACACTTCTACACAATACAACAGTACGGACCAAACATAGCCCTTAACCATTCTTTGTCTTAGTTCTAAACTGAGATGATTACAGCAAAGAAATGATTTTATTTTCATAAAAGTAGGTTTAGTCTTTGCTATTCTACGTTTTATTTCCATGTCTGGATCTAGTTGGTCAGTTATCACAGTTCCCAAATATGTCATTTTGTGAACTTTCTCAACTTTCTCAACTTTTTTAAAAGCTTGTCTACAACACTTTTAATACAGTGTTAGGAGGGACAAAAAAACAGGAATCAACTAGGTTATTACTAGAGAGAGCCCCACAAGTATAAAATATCTTCTTCTTCATGTACCATCTCCTCTAAGAAGGTTGGCAACCATCACGGCAATTTGCACTTTCGATATCGCTGCTCTAAAGAGATCAGCAGAAGTGCAATTAAACCAAGCTCTCAAATTGTTTAAACACGAGATGCGTCTTCTTCCGCGACTCCTTCTACCCTGTATTCTTCCTTGCATTATTAATTGTAACAAGTTATAACGCTCGCCTCTCATAACATGTCCCAGATATTGTAGTTTTCTGACTTTAACTGTATTTAAAACCTCTTTATCTTTTCCCATTCTTCTCAACACCTCGATGTTGGTGACTCTATCCACCCAACTTATTCTTAATATTCTTCTGTAGGCCCATAACTCGAAGGCTTCTAATCTGTCCGAAACATCCTTCTTTAATGTCCAAGCCTCCAACCCATAGAACACGTAGCATCTCAGAAGTCTTATCTTTAAAGAAATTGTAATGTCCAGCTACAGAGTACTTTTTTCAGTTTGTTGAAAGCATTTCTTGCCTGTCCTATTCTTGCTTTAATCTCTTCTGTGTACTCATTAGTTTCATTAATTATATTGTACCCAAATATTTATATTTTTCAACCTTTTTAATTTGTTCTCCATGTATTGTTATGCTTTCTTGGCGCTGTTGAGCTTTTGTGATTACCATAAATTGTGTCTTTTTTGTGTTTAGGGACAATCCGTTTTCTTGGCTGACTTCTACCACTCTGTCAACCATTTGTTGTAAATCTTCAAGACATTCGGCTAATAAAATAGTGTCGTCGGCAAACCGCATATTATTGATTGGTCGGCCATTTACTTTTATTCCCGTGGTTAGGTCTTCTAGTGCTTCCTGGATTATTTCCTCTGAATACAAATTGAACAAAGTAGGAGACAGGACACAGCCCTGTCTGACGCCCCTCTCAATCTGTATTTCATTTGAAAAGGCGTTGTTCTCTTTTACCACAGCGATCTGATTATAATAGATAGCACTAATGATCCTGATGTCCCTCATATCTAAGTTTTTCTTTTCAAGTAATTCGATAAGGCGGTTATGTCTGACCTTATCGAAGGCTTTATTGTAATCCAAGAAACACATATATACTGGCTGATTAACATCCATGCACCTTTGCACAAGTACATTTACAGCGAACAGGGCTTCCCTCGTTCCCATTGCATTTCTAAATCCAAATTGCGTGCCGCTTATGTCCTGCTCAAGTTTGTTATGTATTCTCCGGTGTATAATTTTTAAAAATATTTTGAGTGTATGACTCATTAAACTTATTATCCGGTGGTCTTGGCATTCTTTTGCGTTTGGTTTTTTTGGCAGTGGCAGTATAAAATATACAGTCTTTATATGTTTCTATTAAATTTAAAACTTTGTAGTAATTTAATAAAAAATTATAATTATAATAAAAAGTGCGAAACAATCATCGGAGACGATCAGTTTGGATTCAGAGCCGGAATGGGAACGAGAGGACCCTCTTCAGTATAAAAGTTTTCGTCGAAGAATGCTTACGACCAACAGAAAGATATATTTGTATGCTTTATATACTTTGAAAAAGCATTTGATAGAGTAAGGCACTACCTACTATTAGAACGTTTGAAAGAAGTCTGTTTAGACTTGAAAAAGACATTAAATTACGAAGAAACTTGTACTGGAACCAAAACGCAAGAGTTAGGATCGAAGGATCCATATCCGCAGAAGTAGATATAGGACGTGCGTTTGGCATGAAAATAAACATTAAAAAAACCAATTGATGTCAATCCGAAAAAATCAAAACGTACCTCAACCTTGCACAATAAATGGGCACATTTTAGGACAGGTCAATAATTTTAAGTACCTTTTTTTTTTTTTTTTTTTTTTTTTTTTCGTCTTTAAAGAGGGGGGTCTGGAATCTTCAAAAGACACCTCAGTCCAGAACGCCGCCTGACTGACCTTAGTGCAGGATTCATTCTTCGTAGTACCAGCGATAGTTCCCGAGGTGCTTTAAAACGCTCTCTCGTTGCCGAGGCTACGCCGAATGCCTACCTGCTAAACCAGACCCTCCTCTGTCATCCAGCGCTCTGAAAACGGAATGGCCGCTGCAAGGTCGACATCGCTTCCGAAGCACTTTACCTTCATTTATCCACAGACTGTAAGCAAGGAGGCCCTTCATTTTCCCCGTTCCCCCTTTTTTTGGTCCCAAGATTGGGTTTTTTTTTTTTTTTTTGAGCTTCTTTCCCACAGTCTGTCTCATACAATATTTCTCACTTATTCGCCTCTCGTCAAAACTTATAGTACCTGGGATGTTGTATCGATAGCAGCCTAAATCCTGATCTAAAAATAAGATCGATAATAGAGCAGGCCATAAAATCTTTCAAAAAAATCAAAAAATTGCTTTGTTATTCTAGAATAAGACTCGAGATTCGACTACGTTCAGAGGAAAAGACTATCGTGGCTCAGAAACATCCGACAATGGACAGGGCTAAATTTTGAACAGCTAATAAGATCAGTTGAAGACAAAGACGAGTTTGCAATTGTAGTAACCGTTCTCCATCGAGGATTGGGCACTTTAAGAAAAAGGAAAAAAATTATATATTCAATTTACTTTTATAATCATTCATTTCGATCACTCTTGTTTATCTTGTTTTGATATTTGGCTTTATTTTAATAAAATCAATACCTCGACCTAGATAAAACAACAACTTTACATTTAATATTCTCTCATATTTATATTAATTTACTAGCTAACATTTCATAGATAAGGATGATTTCCTTGATTTCGAATCAAATATGACAAGTCACGCACCCCAAAAGCAGGTCAACTCTTAGAGTTGTCATGCCCCTGTCAACCTGCTGTGTCTTCTCGCTGAGATACTGTTAGCGGCAAGCGGAATGTTAATATTGCCATTCTAGCAAAGGACAAATATTTGCCGCCTGTTCGGAAAAGTAGAGTGTCGTAAATAATTTAGGGGGTTAGAAGTAAAAGGGTTTAAGTGAACTTTTCTAAAAATATGTTCGAATTCAGTGGCGCACCCAGGGGGGTTTGGGAGTTAGAACCCCTCCCAGGGCATATACAAAATATATAAAGAATAGTAGGAAAATGTACCGTGTCTTTCACAAACAATACAATAAATTTCGGTGTCCAAGCCAACCCCACTCCCCAGGTGCTCCACTGCACGAAGTACAGATTCGCATATTTAAATGGTATTATATCTAGGATGCATACGCAAATTTTTCTACGTTATGGCATAACATGAGTCTCGCAGACTCGCTTTGTAAATAAAGTACTAAAATAGATATTTTCTTTAATTGTTGTTAAATATTTATAATAATATAAGCATAAAAAAATAATAAATACCTGGTAGGAAACTACTCAATACAATTCATGCATATTAAAACACTGTGTTCTTTGCAAATTGGACACTTACACTTCTGACAAATTTGTTTGCTCATTCTTGCAATGTGTGAAGGGCACTCGGAACATCTCCTTTTCTTTCTATGAGCCAAATCTATCCCTAAATTTTCTTGAGGAAACTCGATAAAATTACCCATATGTCTTCGGATTGTGTTTGTAAGTTTAGGGTTTCTAGCCCTTCTTTTCATAAATGGTAAAACTAACTCATTTACTAAATCTTTGAGAAAGTATCGTCTTTTATTTGTTTTTCCTGCAGCAAAAATTTTATTTTGATTTGTATAAAGGAGAAACGCGTTAAGAGCTGCTACATCCATAATATTGTACCAAACGACAAGAGGCCAACGTCTAGTTTGACGCTTTACCGTGTAGTTACCGATCATCTGGTCCATTTTATCAACCCCACCTTTTGTTTGGTTGTAAAATTTGATAATTTCGGGCTTCTTTGCTTGACTCTCAATATCTAGAGATTGATCATGGTGCGTTGAACTAAGAAGAATGACAGCTTTATTTTTCTTTGGCACGTAACTTACCAAAGTCAAATTATCATTTAATCCAAAAATAGAGGAAAAACGCATCTTTCTTTTGAAGCTTGAAATTCGTAGGGGATCTCTTTCTTATTTTTTCGTAATGTCCCAACACAAGTTATTCCTATAGACAGTAAATGCTATGCTAAAGGGATGCTAGTAAAAAAGTTGTCAATTGTCAAGTTGCGACCAGAATTTTTTATGGAAGCGGTCAAGGACCTTACAGCATTTTATCCTGTTTCACTTTCACAAAGCCAAAAAAATTTAATGCCATGTTTTGCAGGTTTCGATGGCATGTATTGAATAAAATTACGACCTCTAAATGCAAGTAACTGTTCGTCAATGGTTACATCCAATTCTGGTACCATAACTGTTCGGCACTGTTTCACAAACAACTCCCATACATACCGGATATAAGTAATTTGTCAGTTTCCAACCTAGTTGAACGTGTTCGTCAGTCATCAAATCGTATAAATCGTCTTATATTTTCAAAACGATTTACTGCCATTGTAGCTTTATACAGTGGATTTGATGATTTATCTAAGAACAACTCTCTGACAGGCGTATCCCAGTTCTTCTCGACACCAGCTAGTAGCAGCAGGCCAAAATATGCGTTCATTCGTCTTTTTCAATTTTTGGCCATACCTTTCCCTTGGCCTCCAATATTCGGTTGGCTTCTCTATTGGTACATATTATTATTTCTTCAACCATTTCACCAGTTACAAATTTATCCCAAGCGTTTTTCGGAGACAACATTTCGTTTCTTACTTTCGGTCCCGCCGTGAAACGATATAGATTGTGAATTTTTGTTCTTCCTTGCAAAGGAGGCGTGGATCTCCATTCAAAATTGTTTCTGTTAATAAATGATGTACCTGCTGTTTCAATTGTTGAATTATTTTGATTCAAGTTCATATCATCACTACTCGAAGAATTTTCGGAATACTCGTCTGAACTATCTTTGAATACTGCAGGCTGCTCGTATTCTTGATCAGCTTCCGATACTTCACTTTCACTAGTTATGGAATCGTTGTCATCCTCCTCATACCACGTACGTAAGATTTCCTCATAACTATTATCATTGGGGTGAACGGATGTTTTTCTACTCGAGGATGCCGTAATGCTGGCCTGAAAATATAGAGTATTTTACTTGAAAGCCAACTTTTTGCATTTGAAAATTCAATTTTTGTATACTACTTCTGTTTTGATAATCTGTAAAAACAAAAACACAGAAGTCTGTCGCGAAAGAGCACTCGTTATATAACATGATTTTCCTTTTTTGATGAAATGTGTGAATGAATTTTTGTATACTACTTCTGTTTTGATATCTGTAAAAACAAAAACACAGGAGTCTATCGCAAAAGAGCACTCGTTATATAAAATGATTTTTCTAAGAAGTGAGCCCAAAAAATATTTATCAATATTTATTATCAATTTTCTACTACCTCACTTATAAAAATAAATTTTACTTTTTTATAAAAATAAAATTGTGGATGAAACTATTGACTAAGTAATAAACTGATCCAAAATTAGTGCACTTACTTGAATAATGATGCGAATAACACAAATATAAACTATGAAAGCAGACAACGTACTAACGCTAATACCTTGACACTTCAAAACGTGACTAAATTCCTTTTTCTTAGCTTTACAGTTTAGGCAATAGATAGATATTAGTATCGTTCGCGGTAACGATTCCGTACTTGTCCAGGACAACTTCGCATGCGCACTTTAAAAATCGCATGCGCACTTTAAAAAAGAGAACGCTCTTTTTTAAAGTGCGCATGCGAAGTTGTCCTGGACAAGTACGGAATCGTTACCGCGAACGATACTATTATATTATGCGTAATGGAATAGTACCGAAGGATCGCGGTGTGTCACGACAAACCTTTGACCACTAATTCGATAAGAGTCTCCCGGACTCATGGTATGCATTATGGGGGTATGAATGGAAATTATTTTTTTTTAGTTTTTTTGTGCATACTATTTAAATTTTTATACACTAACAAACAGTCATACATGTCAAAAACGAATTCCTAAATCGGCAATGATTGGTATGAATTTAATCACATTTTACGAAGATGTAAATATACGCTCGAGTCTCTTAGACTCATGTTATGCATCATAGGGTTAAAATATACATAATCTTATTAAATCCTTTACTTTAAACGTAAATAACTTGAAAACTACTCACTCTATCGCATTGAGACAAGAGGATAATATTTACGTAAAAAGTAAGAAAGAATAAAAAAAACATGCTGCAATGATTATTACGACAGTGGCGTAGATTCTGAGGGGGAAAAGGGGGAAAAATTAATTGTATATCCCTACAGCATGCCTCTAGTAACAGCGGAAAACTATCTTTTATCACTAGTTAAAATATTCTAACATGTCGTCGGTCCCAAGGCAAAACCATGAATGTGCAAAATTGGTAATTTTTACCTATCTACATTTTCAAGCACCTCTAAACCAGTTCTGGATAATGCCAAACCAACGAATCTGCAAGCATCATGGTTTTGGTGGGGGTAGGTGTACTGCCTTTGACGTATCTTAGTTTGTATTCGACTGTCGCAACGCGCGTATCGCGAATGTGACACTTTCATGGTTTTGGCCTTGCATTAAAAGTTCCAAGTCAGTGAATGTGGTACATTTGTTGTTTTGACATTGTAAGTGTATGGTATACTTTGTCACATTCGTGTATAGATTTTGAGTAGTGGAAAATGAATTATGGACAAAAAAATAAGGTGTGCCGCGAATTTTTCATATCTACACTTAATGTAACAGATCCATTCCTAAGAATATCTTTACAAAAACGATCTTCTACTGGAACAATAGAAAAAAACCGCCGGGGCAAACATAGTCCTGCTAATAAGTTAACTGAGGATTGTTTGCAAATGGTACGTGATCACATTTTGTCATTTCCTGCAGTTGAGTCCCATTACTGTAGGGCTTCAAGTAAAAAAATTATTTGGACCCTACCCTAAACTTGTCCATAATGCACAATATGTACAAATCACAATGCAAAGAAAAAAATATTCGCTCTGTTTCAATCGAAAAATACAGACAAGTTTTTAAAAAATATAACGTGGGTTTTTTCAAGCCAAAGAAGGATAAGTGCAATATATGTTTGGCACAGAAAATATGACTGGAGAAGAAAAAGAAGCCCAAGAACAAACTATCCAGCAACACTTGAGAAGAAAGGAATTTGCACGCAAGGCTCGCAGTGCTGATAAACTGGAACCAATAGACAATTCTACTATATTAGCATTCAATTTTGACCTTGAAGCAGTACTCTCAACTTTAAAGGGATCTGCAGGACAGATATTTTACTTGCGCAAGTTAGCTGTTTATAACTTGACAGATTATAATATTGGAAATCAAGATGGCATTTGCTATCTATGGGATGAAACCCAGGGTAAAAGGGGTTCAAATGAAATCGCTTCTTGTATCTATGAATACGTATTATCTAATACAGAAGTAACAGAAGTTAGAATGATGTCAGATGGCTGTGGTGGCCAACAAAAAATTCAAATTTTGCTGCTATGTGTATGCACCTCATTTCTGTTCATCCTAGCTTGAAAATCATAGATCATAAATTTTTCAAAAGCAGATACACTGAAATGGAATGCGATTCCATACATCCTAAAATTGAGCACAAAGCTAAGCATGTTACTGTATACATTCCTGAAGGTTGGGAGCAAGTAATACTAGATGCTTGTATGAAACCAAGCCCATTTTAAGTGAGGAGTAGAAGCTTTGATGATGTTTATGATTTTAAAGAATTTGCAGCGCAAAAATTTGAGATGAACAAAATACCATGGCGTAAGGTTTGCTGGATTCGTTATCTTAAATCGGACAAGACGAAGGTGTTTTACAAAATAGATTTTGAACAAGAATTTCATGAGATAAACTGCATGAAAAAATTTCGTGGTCAACCAAAAACAGCGGAGTTAAAAAAATCATACGAATGTGAGTTACCCATTGCGAAGCCAAAATATCAGGATTTACAACAAATGTGTTCTGACTTAACAATCCCAAAAGTTCATCACAGTTTTTACAAGTCGCTAAAAACTAATAATAATATTAGGGATAGATTACCAGTTACCAGAACCAGATGACAGTGAAAATGCTGACTCAGATGAAAATTAAACCATTTCACTTCATACTCAAGCTCATTCAAGCATATGAATTTAGTTCCTTTTTGTATTTTCAGTATTTTCTGAGAAAACCTTTTTCGTTTTTATAGTTTATTTTGCCAATGATTTAGAAGTTTAAATTGTTTTGTTTTCTTAGATTTATAGCTCCTGAGTTTTTCCTAGTTTCCCAATGAAAATACACATGTTTATTGATATTTCAAAATAATAAAAATATTGAAAATCATTGTGTCTTTAGGTTTTCTTATTGTACTGTAAGTGATTTGAAAGAAAATTTTGCAATGCCAAATCCAAGAATGTGACATTTTGGAAGGTGGGGGCTAATAAACAGAAAAAATAATAAGCAAGTCATAAACTGTCTAAGTAGGTCCTATATCTCCCAAGAAATGAAATTATTCCGACAAAAATCTGAATTTTCACACAGTATCAAAACCTTCAAACCCAAATATCTCCAAATCACGATTTTTCACATTCATGGTTTTGGCATTTGGCCGACGATGTGTAAACCGTTTGTCAAGTTTGAACAAAAAATATTGGAAGGTGTTAAAACAATGGGCTAAAATCATTTCAGGATATTTATACTAAAGCACTCTGTATCTAGGTAATGATGAATATTTTATTTGTGTTTTAGGTTAAATCTTCATATTTTGTGCTAAGGTTTCTCCAGTTACTATATGGACAATAGAGAGATTTCGCAAAGGCATTTTTATCGCACGCTAATATAATAGCGGAATACGCTATTTTGACATGTACGCAAGCGCAGAGTGAATGTAACGCTAAGACCGGATAACGTGTCCCGCTATTTAGGTCGAAATAAGGGACGGTAATAACGTTAACGCTAATTTGACATTTGGGATGAAACATAAATATAATTTATAGAAAACAAATTTTATAAAGTAAAAACTGTGAATTATCTTGTTTCCTGTGTTGGGAAACGTGTGTTCTTATTTTGTCTACAATAGACTACTTTTTGTGGTTAGAATATGAGTTATTCAGAAATTTTATATTATTTTTTATACTGATTATTTATATTTATTTTTGGTTAAATCATTAATATTAAAATGCACGTCAACCTGCTCAGTATCCAAATTCATTTTTCAATAAAAAAACATTTACAGTAGTATTCCTCAACATTAATTTCTAGGATACATTTAATCCCAAACGTCGGTTGTCATAATATCGTTAAACCCCGCCCCAGAACATTTGCGATAACTCTCTTGTTGTCTGTGTTGAAATAGACCGTTATGCCTTATTTACGTCTTGACACGGTATTAACATTAGCATTTGCGATATCTCTCTATTTACTAATGAAATGCCCTGTATTTCAAAGGTAATTTGCAAGCACCAATTATACAGAGTTGGGATAAAGTATGAAACCAGGCTAATATCTTTGAAACGAAAAGAACAATATTTATGAAACTTTGCATGCAAGTACAGTGACGCAAAAGGCATCTGATGCCATATTTTTTGTTACTACTCCACTTCCGGTTTCACTGGAAATACCCTTAACTTATTTACTTTATATGGGATACCCTGTATATTTTTGCAGATTTTAAAAGAACTTGTTGTTTTTTTTATTCAAACATACCAAGTTTGGAACAAAAAACTAATAAAACAAGAAATAAATCTCTTTACAGTTAAAAAAATAGGTTAATTTATTTATGTTAGACCCATGATATTAAAAATAAAAAAATAATTTCAAATGTTGAAAATGTTTGCTGTTCACCTCCTGACAACGTGCAAGCCTATAAATAAATTTGTGAGTCACTTTTTTCACGATTTCTCCACGTATTAGTTCACATTCATCAATTATTCTTTGTCTCAAATCCAGCAAGCAGTCACCTAACGTAAACACGTGATTGTAGATAACCCCAAAGAAAAAAAATCTAACGGGTTGAGGTCCGGAGAACGAGCGGACGACTCTATGAATCCTCTACGTCCAATCCATCGATTTGGAAAATTCACTTCCAAAAAATTATAATTCATCATAACCGATTAATTATGATTAATATTTCAATACGATCTTTTTCACTAAAATGAACCATTTTTAATACAACTTATTTCTGTCAATTACTTCAGTAACAGTTTTACCTACTATACTAAATTCAAATAAGTCATGCAGTGCACGTAAACAACATTTTTAGTCTACAGTATAGATGGTGGATATAGGGATAGAGCTAGAAGTGCAGATATACGAACGAGATGCAAGGTGGACAACATTAATAACTGGGTGAAAAGCAGAAGAGTAGAATGGAACGACCACATATAAGCCGAATAACAGCAAATAGAGTAGTAAGGACGGCGAGAGACGGTTCCCCAATAGGAAGACGATCAGTGGGAAGACCACGAAAAAGATGGAATGACAACTTACTGGAGGCACATTGAAAAACAGACAGAGTAATGTCTATATAAAAAGAAGAAGAAGAAGAAGTATAGATGGTATTCGTTTATTTCCTACTACATTGTATTAATACAAAAAATTATCTACAGACACTTTTTAACAAATTTTTTTTACCAAATTTGGTATGTATGAATTAAAAATAACCAGTTCTTTTAAAATCCGCAAAAATATACAGAGTGTCCCATTTAAATTAAATAAGTTAGGGGTATTTCCGGTGAAACCGGATGTGGAGTAGTAACAAAAAATATGGCAACAGATGCCTTTTGCGTCACTGTATTTGCATGCAAAGTTTCATAAATATTGTTCTTTTCGTTTCAAAGATATTTGCTTGGTTCCATTCTTTATCCCAACCCAGTATAAAAGCGGGAACTTATGACGGCAAAATAATGCTTTAGACGGTTTTGATGGAAAACGATCTATACAGGTTGTTAGTAAATAAGTATGAAACATTTTAAGAGCTAATTCGACATGAAAAAATAATGCCGGCTTGTTCTATAAACATATGTCCGTAAATGCTTCGTTTCCGAGATATGGGGTGTTGAAATTTTTATTTCAAACTGCCAATTTATTTATTGCTCTAAGACCAGTTGAGCTATGAAAATTAAAATTGGTGCGTTTTAGAAGGTAGTTATTTCGCATTTTTTGACATACAATTAAGAATTTTGTTTTCATCATTGGCGCGCCTACTGGTAATTGTCTAAATTTTTTTAAAGAAAAAAATAGTACGCCACTGAGATATTTCGAATTAAAAATTATTTTTAAATTCCACGTTTAATTTTTGATAAAAAACTTTTCCTTGCCTTTTTTTCATATGGTGCACCGTTTTTATGCAGAAAAATAAAACATCTTGACCCGTATTTTTCATTTTTTAATACATTATAAAGAAATATTCAATATAATAATACTAAACTGGAACAATAACAGAAAATATTACTAATAAGATTTTAACTAGGTGCAGAGCTACAACAAATGTTAAAAATGACCTTTTTTAGAGGTTACAGAAGAATTTTATATTCATCATTGGCGCGCGTAGGGGTAATGGTCTGATTTTTTTTTAAGAAAAAAATAGTACGTCACTGAGATATGTCAAACTAAAACTCATTTTTGAATTCCTCGTTCAATTTGCGACAAAAAATCTATCTTGCCTTTTTTCATACAAGGCGCCGTTTTTATATAAAAAAATAAAACATCTTAACGCTTACAAAGTATTTGAGGTAGTTTCCAGATGCATAGAAACTTAGTTCAAATACTTTGTAAACGTTAAGATGTTTTATTTTTTTGCAAAAAAACGGCGCCGTATATGAAAAAAAGGCAAAAAAGATTTTTTGTCGTAAATGAAACCAACAATTCAAAAATGACTTTTAATTTGACATATCTCAGTGACGTACTATTTTTCTCTTAAAAAAAATTCAGACCATTACCCGTAGGCGCGCCAATGATGAATATAAAATTCTTCTGTAACCTCTAAAGGTCATTTTTAACATTTGTTGTAGCTCTACGCCTAGTTAAAATCTTATTAGTAATATTTTTTGTTATTGTTCCAGTTTAGTATTATTATATTGGATATTTCTTGATAATGTATTAAAAAATGAAAAATACGCGTCAAGATGTTTTATTTTTCTGCATAAAAACGGTGCACCATATGAAAAAAAGGTAAGAAAGGTTTTTTATCACAAATTAGACGTGGAATTTAAAAATAATTTTTAATTCGAAATATCTCAGTGGCGTAATATTTTTTTTTGTTTATAAAAATTCAGACCATTACCCGTAGGCGCGCCACTGACGAATACAAAATTCTTAATTGTATGTCAAAAAATACGAAATAACTACCTTCTAAAATTCACCAAATTTCATTTTCATAGCTTAACTGGTCTTAAAGCAATAAATAAATTGGCAGTTTGAAATAAAAATTTCAACAAACAAATGAAATAGAGAATGCGGAAAAATTCCCTTACGAACAATTCACACATCCACTACTTCGGGCTGGGAAAAATTTTTTGAATAGAATCGAAGATCCAAACACCAGCTCTTAGAAATGTGTTTCGCCCTCTTCAACCTCTATGGGCTCATCGGTGAAGATGAGAGGTTGAATATCTTCAGACACATTCCAATCAGTTTTTTCATAAACATTATCTTACTTACTCTAAAGTAATTAGGGAATTAAAACTTGAGAATGGCATTGTCAGGTTGGGCGTAGATTTACGTTCCTGCTATGTCTAGGTCTCGAATGTTGTTTTTTGATTGGAATGTGTCTGAAGATATTCAACCTCTCATCTTCACCGATGAGCCCATAGAGGTTGAAGAGGGCGAAACACATTTCTAAGAGCTGGTGTTTGGATCTTCGATTCTATTCAAAAAATTTTTCCCAGCCCGAAGTAGTGGATGTGTGAATTGTTCGTAAGGGGATTTTTCCGCATTCTCTATTTCATTTGTTTGTTTTCGTACGAGTGGTCGTCCAAACCAGTACCTGTGGATCTTTTGATCACTGAGTGTGTTTCAAAGATCTACATCTTTTGTTTTTTCAAAAATTTCAACACCCCGTATCTCGGAAACGAAGCATTTATGCACATATGTTTATAGAGCAAACCGGCATTATTTTTTCATGTAGAATTAGCCCTTAAAATATTTCATACTTATTTACTAACACCCTGTATTTTTGTTTGTTTAATTATACAATATTTAATTTAATCCTCATCCGTATTTTTTTCCGTATACCAAAATTGTACCATATAGGTTTACGCTCATAATTTATTCAAAATCGTCATAAATATCCTCTCAATTGAAAATCAAATAAAAAGTAATAGATAATTTGACAGCGAATAAATACAATTCTCCTGGCAATCCCCAAGGAATTACCGCACAGGATATCGAACGTATCGAATCAGAATTAATTACGGTTCGCATTTATCGGCACGGCATAGCGTGGCATGCGGTTGGCGATCTGTAAATTTTTCAATGTTTTCCATATTTCCGCGCCTGCAATACATATTTTCGCATAACCACATCGACAGCCGACAGCTTCGTGAAGGTGAGGGCTAGCGAACCAAAGCCAGGAAGTTTTTTCTGCTGATTTTAAAATAGTAACAAACATTTTAGAGTAGAATTGCCTAGTGACAGGAAATCATTTCGACATAAATCTGCCTAATTTACTTGAACGCTGAATTTTATATTTTAAAAAAATGAGAAAAAAGGGACAAATGCATAGGGTTACCATAATTTATTAAGGCTAAATCCGGACAGGGGTAGTCCAGGGGGTTGTAGAAAGTGTAAAATGTGAATTTGACTGTGTTGCTACTTCTACATTGTACATATATGCGAAGTGGTGTTGGAATCTAATATTCAACTATAAATTATTATTTTTGTTGCTTAAATAAATAATACGCAGTCTTCAAGGGCCTGCCGACTTCCCAAAATCATAAAACTTAATTCGATACACAGAATTCTTGCCTAAAATTGCGTAAAAGTATCATGTTACATGTGAATGTGAGAACTGTGTGTGTTATATTTTTGTTTTGTATTCAGACTTAGTCTGTTCGAATATTTTGTAGAAGAAACACATCTCTTAATTTCTTTGTATGTATTATTGTAATAATTCGGTTCGGTTAAAATAAAAAAAAAAAATTTTATTTGTACCTTTTATGCCTGGCTGCACCAACAGATCTTAAGCTCCAGCTTAGCTAAGCTCTACTTATAGATAGGGCCTCCTTGAGTATCACTTACGTTGCACCATAATTTTAGATTCATACCTTATTATCAATTATATCATACTTTAGACCTAGACAATAATATTACAGAACGATATAAAATAATATTTTTAACATAATAAAGGTAGCTAAAAAATAATAAATTGCAACTATATATAATGACGTTATGTTTAATACACTTTTACTTTTCTGCTGCGCAGAATGAAATTTCCCACCGTTGGGCCAAGTGTTTTCCATTTTTTTAGAAAGAAAAAATCCGGACATTTCTCGTATCCGGACGCCAATCCGGACATGTCTTTCAAATCCGGACTGTCCGGACGAAATCACGTAATTTGTTTAATCACCTGGCAGATGAAAGATTTCACCAAAAAAAACCTGTCTTTTTAGAATATTTTTATTTTTAATATTAAAATCATCCTGTCAAAATAACAATTGCACCTCCCTGTCCGGAAGAAATGTACATAGCTATGCATGTATAGTTGTATATTTTATACTCGTTAATAGTATGTACAGATTCAGATGAAATCTTCTGAAGTTCAGATGCACCCCCTGAGAATAATCCTGGGGCGCTCGTGCAAGTATCTTGGCACAGTTAAAATCGCCCATAAATCGCCTGGCTTGTTTATTTTCTTTATATTTGAATACTTATTTAAATTTAGTTTAAAGTCACGACAATGATATTTTTTGTAATAACAATATTTTTACCCTTTTTTTAAATTTGGGGGGGATTTTTGGGGAAAATAACCACTACCCTCCAGCTAGACCGGCATTTTTGTATTAGGCTATCATGGAAGAGTCACCTGAAAAAATTTCAGGTTGCCTAAAATACCTACTCAAAAATGTCTCATAGCTCTTATGCTATAATCTGTGATGCATTGTTGGAATATTTTCCTCCGCGTCGCACAGTGGTTCCAAATGCCGAAAACGTGGTCATGAACCTTTAAATTAAAAGGGTATATTGTTCAACCACTTCGGAATTACTTTCGTACTTAAGGGTTTTTGGCATCGCTGATTACGAATCTGAATTTATTTTTTCTAAAAAACAAAATGGCAGATCCAACATGGCGGAAAGAATTTGAAAATGTCAATCACACCGCAAATTTTTTGTCAAATTTTGTAGTTTAAGTCCGCTGACTACAAATCTAACATTATTTCTTTTTAAAACAAAATGGCGGATCCATTATGGCCAAAAGAAATTCGAAAATTTTATGTTAAACGCATATTTGTTTAAAATTTTATATTATAAGGGACTTTTGAAATTGCTTATTCCTAATACATTTTCTTTATGAAGTACAATATTCAAAGCCTATTACTTATGTACAACTGCCCATACATACTCAACAATCCCCAGAATCAAGTAATATGCGTCATTTCCCACTTTTGTACTCAAACAACTGCCAGCAGTACATAGGCAGTTATAGGCAGCTAAACCAAAGTGATTATGTATCTTGTTACTATATATTTTAAGATTAATAAATATTATTCACAGAATTATGCAGAATTTTGTACTTTTTGAATGTATATTTACACAATTTTGATTATTTCAAGTATATTTTCACTATTTGTGCATTAACAAATTTAAGGCATTTATTGTTACTAAATCTTAAGTTAACTTACATCTTACATTACTACATACTTAAAAAAGAAGAATCTGCTTTACAGCAATAAAATTGATAAACTAAAAACCGTTTCACGGCGTTTTCAATATACACGTTCTTTTTCACTTTCTCTGCCGGCCAAAATAACCTTGAACATAGTTCACTTGTTCCTAAGCTATGAACCAGAATACATCCAGTCTGATCCTTATACCTGCGTATTACGACTCTACGATGGTATGAGAAAACAACTGTAAATATGAAAATCGCTAAATAGGATGTTTTATTTTACCTCATGACCACGTTTTCAGCATTTGGAACCACTGTGCGTCGCCCATTTGGTATTTTAGAACCTGGGTTATCAGATTACTTGATTCGTTGTCGACATTCATTTCACTCATTTTATTGTTCTTTGTTAGAGGTCAGTCTAACCATAGTCCGGTGTAAATATTCCAATATTCATATCATCTCGGTCCGTTTTGATTCAAGTCAGTCTTCTTGCGAAGCCTCTTTGATAAAGGGTAGACCCCGAATGAGTCAGAGGATGACAAGAGACTCGATTTGAATCAAAACAAAACCGATTATTTTTATTTTTATTTCGTATTGTGTCTCTCGAACTTCGGCCAAGCATGGATCTTTCCATTTTTCGTTGTGCTGCTTGTAATGTTCTTATTGATGCTTACTGTTAGTCAATGTCAGAGTTTCAGCTTCATAAGTGAGCACCGGAAGTACGCACTGGTTAAATGCTTTTCTTTTTAAACGCTTTTTTTTTACTTCAATAGTTTGCATCCAATCTTTAGACGTTAATTTGACTGACTTCTCTTCAATGCAAATGAATGAAAATTTGCAGACATATGCATTCGCGGGAACAATACACGAGTAGTCAATAAAAAAATTTTATGTATATTAATTGTTTTAATAAAAAAAAAACGATTTTAATGGAAAATGCTTAAATTCTCTTGTTTTTTACAATGTAGAAATTTGAAACTTTTACGGATTGTAGCTAATGATATGAACTATACATTATTTCACTTTTTACGTTATTTGTTTAAGTTGTGCTTAATAAATAAACAATAAAGTTTCAAATTTTAAACGCTCACATATTTGTTTATATATAAATTGGCGTTTATTCGTGTCAAATTTCAATACGATACGAAACAAAACTTCAACCAAAACTCGAATTCAAAAAATGTAGTCTTAGTAAAAGGCTTAGAAAATATGTAGTCTTAGAAAAACCACCGATAGAGACGTTTTGTGCTACAATTAACATTAGAATTCGTTTTGTCGTATTAATTAATTAAATATTTTTTTAGTTCAAACGTTTGTGTCAAATCTTTGGACGTTAATCTGACTGCCGTTTCTTTAATGCAAATGACTAAAAATTTGCAGACATATATGCATTCGCGATAATAATACACGAATAGTCAATAAAAAATTGTTTTGTTTGTTAATTGTTTAAATAAAAAAACGATTTTAACTGAAAATGCTTAAATTCTCTTGTTTTTTACAATGAAGAAACTTGAAACTTTCACAGATTGTAGCTAATTATATGAACTATACATAATTTCACTTTTTACGTTAATTTTTTACGTTATGCTTCATAAATAAACAATAAAGTTGCAAATTTTTTGCTGATTCCGACTACTTTTACATGACGATATATTTTAATGTTTGAAAAGTGTATGACTAAAAAGTAGAAAATAAAAAAAATATGAAACAAATATTTTTAAGAAAGGCTTTTCTTTAGTTACGAGTGACTAAAATTAAACATATTATAACAAAATCAACTAAAAAGCAAAAAATAAAAAAAATTGAAAAAATCTAACACATTCCTTAAAGAAAAGCGTGGTGCGAAAACCGTTTATTCGATGAAGACGCGCCACGCTTTTCTTTGACGAATGTCTAAGATTTTTTAAATTTTTTATTTTGCCTTTTAGTTGATTTTGTTATAATATGTTTAATTTTAGTCAATCGCAACTAAAGAAAAGGGTTTCTTAAAAATATTTTTTTCATATTTTTTTGTTAATAGATTAATTTAATATATTAAATAAAATCATAATCCCAATAAAAATATCCCAACTAGAAAATTAAGCTATAAAACTCATTTGTGGTATCCTAAAATCCTAAAAAACTTTCCCGTTTCAAATAACATGGTGCTTTATAAAAATATAACAGCCGGAATGTATAAATGACTAAAAAAACTAATTTTCCAACTTCTGTTCACATGGCAAGCGAGCAAGCGAACGTGATGGAAACTTTGCTAATCCATATTTTTTATGATTTGGTGGTCGAATTTTCATTTGGAACTATGTCGTTGTATGAACTGTTAGTGGAAATGGGAGAATTGCTGTTTGGAAAAGTTTTATATAATGTCAGTGGTATTATTAGCATTATTTTTAAATTTGTAGGCTTATTATTTATAGATTAACTTTGGTCGATGTATAACATGAACTTCTAATCGAAATTATTTATCTATAGATTTTTTTTATAATTTTTGAATAATTATATAAATCAATCAAAATCTAATAAACGAAGCAATAAAGCACTAAAATCGACCTTACCTCCGAAAAAAAAGGGCAGGGCGGATCTTAATAATTCTTTTTGCATTCGATTCTTGAATGCGCCAGGAAACTTTGTGAACTGGAGCCATGATATAATATTGAAAAACTGCATACAAAAAGTGCATCTTAAAGTACATCTCAAACAGACAATAAAAAAAATTCAGAACTCGTTAATTATCGGCGGAAATGAGTTAAATTTTGGTACTCGGGGGTTTCTGGGGTCGCTGAAAACGAATATGACGTCAAAAGTGATCTCCGAATACCTGTTGTCAAGGGTACCTACTGTTTATCTCGTCATTAAAATTCATTAAAAAATTAGTCAAAAATCATTACTTGGCGGTTTCTGCGGCCGCTAACGAGTAATGTGATATCGAAAGTGCTTTTCGGAGTAATTGGTGCCCAGGGTAACTACTGTTTAGCTCTCTTGTGGAGTTTTCGGCAAAAAATTTAATAAAAAATTAGTAAAAAATAATTACTTGGGGATTTTTGGGGTCGCTAACGACGAATATGACATCAGAAACGATCTCCGGAATACCTGGTGCCCAGGCGAATACCTCGTTTTCTGGAGTTTTCGGCAAATTCATTAAAAAATTTGTCAAATTATTAGTTACGAGATAAACAGTAGCTACCCTGGGCACCACGTACACCGGAGATCACTTCCGATGTCATATTCGTCGTCAAAGGCCCCAAAAATCCTCAAGTAATGAATTTTAACTAATTGTTTAATGAATTTCCCAAAAACTCCAGAAAACGAGGTAAACAGTAGGTACCGTGGGTACCAAGTACTCCGTAGAGCACTTCCGATGTCATATTCGTCGTCAGCGACCCAAAAAAACCCGAGTAATGATTTTTGGTTAAATTTATAATGAATTTGCCGAAAACTCCATAAGAAGTTACCCTGGGCACCAGGTATTCCTGAGATCGCTTCCGATATCATATTCGGCGTTAGCGACCCCAAAAACACCCGTATAATTATTTTTGACTAATTTTTTAATACATTTTTTGCCAAAAACTCCACAAGACGAGGTAAACAGTAGGTACCCTGTGCACCAGGTACTCCGAAAATTACTTCCGATGTCATATTCGTCGTTATAGGCCCCAAAAACCCCGAATAATGATTTTTTACTAATTTTTAATGAATTTGCCGAAAACTCCACAAGACGAGGTACACAGTAGGTACCCTGGGCACCAGGTACTCCGCAGATCACTTTTGACGTCATATTCGTTTTCAGCTACCCGAAAAACCCCCGAGTAACAAAATTGAACTAATTTCCGCCGATAACACAGGTTTACAAAAAAAAAAAAAAACTGTTGACTATTTGACGAAACCATATGACAAGGGGGTTTTTGGGGTTGCCGATCACGAATCCGGGATCCGCTGATTTCTCACATCAGGTAAAGGCCATTTCAAGGTTAAATCAAGATAAATCGATAATAGCTCTCGAAAAGTATATTAGGGATTTTTAGGGTCGCTGATCACGAATACGGGGTCCACTACCTTCTCTCACGTCTAGCTCAAGGTCATTTCAAGGTCAAATCGACACAATCGCTTTGAGAAAGTATATTAGGGGGATTTTGGGGTCGCTGATCACAAAACTGGGGTCCGTTGAGCTCTACCGCGTCAGTAAAAAAAATTTCAAGGTCAAATCAGTTTTGTGATCAGCGACCCCAAAAATCCCTAATATACATTTTTAGAGCGATTGTGACCATTCATCTTGATTCGACCTTGAAATGACCTTGAGCTAGACGTGAGAGAGGTCAGCGGACCGCGGATTCGTGATCAGCGATCCCAAAAACCCCCTTGTCATATAGTTTCGCCAAATAGTCCACAATTTATTTTTCTTTGTAAACCTGTGTACTTGACGAGTTCTGAATTTTTTTTATTGTCTGTTTGAGATGCACTTTAAGAATGCATTTTTTGTATGCAGTTTTTTAATATTATCTCATGGCTACGGGTCACAAAGTTTCCTGGCGCATTCACGAATCGAATGCAAAAAAGAATTATTAAGATCCGTCTTGTCCTTTTTTTTTCGGAGGTTCAGTGCTTTATTGCTTCGACTATAATGGAAGAACATAAAAGACAAATTACTATAATAAGTAAAGATGAGTACAATAAAATGTACCAGAAAATGAAAAGAGACTGGATGGCCGACGAAATACCTAAGTTAATAGATAACACCATAATACCACCACCAAGTTAATACCATAGATAATATTAGCGGAAACAGAAGACCAACTGAAAATATTGATGAACATATTATCAGAAGAAAGTCGCAGACTGGACTTGGACATTAACCTTTCCAAAACCAAAATCATGGTATTCCACAAGAACTTCCATGAACAGATTACACCCAATATACAAATAAATGGTATCACCCTTCAGAGTTCCCAAAGCTTCATATACCTGGGCAATGAGCTAAATAGTCATCTAGAATCTAAACCACTCAAAAAATTGGAAGACGCATTGAAACAGCAAGGTCTGGTTTCATAAACATGGGTAAAATGCTCTGTAATCCCAAGCTATCAGTCACAATAAGATTGAAAACACTAAAGTTTTATGTGTGGTCTCTATTACTATATATGGCTGTGAGAGCTGGACATTAAAACAGTATGACGTCAACAAACTGAATTCATTCGAAATGAGGATGTATCGCAGAATGCTAAGAATAAGCTGGACCAGCAGAACCACGAATGACGAAGTACTTACTGGAAATAATGAACACATGTCCTCATCTGGTCAATATAATCAAAATTAGAAAGACGTCATATCTAGGACACATAATGTGATATAGGGAATTTGAGCAACTCCAGGTAATACTACAAGGAAAAATCGAAGGTAAAAGGGATATATGATGAAAGAAAACATCCTGGCTGAGAAAAGAGAGAAATTTGCCACATGTTGATCCCCAACCTCAATAGAGAAGGCACTTAGGAGTAGGAGGAGAATGGATAACAGAAGGATCATTAAAACTGTACTTAGACAAAACAAGATATGCTAAGATTGCCAAGATGCCAAGTTTATCATACATAAGAATATTAGAGAAATCGTCAAAACCTACAGATTCAGGCATGGAAGCAAATTAAATGATGGCAACGGGAAGATAGCAGCAGACAACAAAACAAAAATATAAATATGGAAAGAATATAAAGAACGCCTGTTTCAAAATGAAAAATTTGGCCCGGAAATGGAAATTGAAGGGCTCCTGGTCCGGATGGTTAAAGTTGTTAAACGAAACTGGCCCATTGTTACAGTTAAAAATCTTTTAAAAATTTTTGGTTAAAAACGTTAAATATTGACATAAATTACAATAATTATTATATTAAATATATGTTTAAGAAATTTTATTTTCAGTTTGAATACGACTAATCTATTAAAAGTGGCATGAACCAGTTGAACTAACTTCAGCCGGTGAGTAATGAACTATTTATTACTCACGGCTAAAGTAACGGGTGCTATAAACTATTCAAAAACAGTGAATAATGAGCATGTTATTAATTTTTTTCTGAAAAATGGCTTTGGCAGAGCCAATTAGCCAGAATTGTTTGTGATTGATTGCAGATTCATAGTCATAAATTTCTTATTTCTTAACATAAGCATTTTATTAAATGTTCGTAGAAAAGCGTAGTTATGAAACGGTGAATATGCCGGCGGTATGCAAGCAGTAGTTTGACGAGGGTACGTTGATTAGTATTTTGAATTTTGATTAGGTTAAATAAATTTTTAATTTACTTTCTCCACAATGGCTGACGAATGGCAATGAACGATTTAGAAACGTTATTGCGTTTATACAATTCTGCTCTTACTGAGGTACATAAGAGGTTTTCTTAGAATTCTATATTTTCGGACAAACGGTACCTACGTAAAATACTCACGTCAAAATATGAAAAAGCTAACAAAAAAAATTAAACGGACATAACTATTGAAATTAAGAAGTGATAATCAAAGTGAACTGATAAAAACATAGATTAGATGAAAATATACTCCAAAATACCGTTATGTCTTTGTTTAAAAGTTAGTAGCCAGCAAACTTACCCGAATAAAGTAAAAACCTTTTAATATTTAATGGATATCATAAAAGTCACTAATAAAACTAAAAAACAATGTTCTAATTCCGTTAACGGAGTTTACCTAATGAATTTTAGTTAAAAATTCCGGTCTTAAAACGTAAATAGAGCTCATTTATCTGAATCAGGCAACTCATCTATTATAATAACACACCTAAAGTGCACTAGAGCACTCGATTCCGTTGCATGATGCTCTAAAAAGTGTAATTGATTCCAACACGTTATACTCAATTAGTTACTTTCCGAGAAACTCACTTTGCATTGCTTATTTTGTCACTTTACTTAATTGGCAAAATATTAATTTATAGACATATAATGACAGTGTATAAATATACAGGGTGATTGATTAGTAGGGTAAAGCTCCGTAGATCCGTTATAGTAATAATCTGGGCCCTGGGCAGATTAACGGAGAATAGGCCATTTTTGGGAAAAGTTATTTACCAGCAATTTTATTGCTGGACTCGAATCTTATAACTGTATATATTAATAATATAGGTATGCAAAGTCCGCAGATAGTGTGCTACTTTTTTATAAACAAAATGGCGCCCGAAAATCGTGATTTTTTCAATTTTTGCTCTATAACTCTAAAGATTTTAACTTTACACCAAAAACACTCAAATAAAAATTCACCGTAATTAAATTCTGCATAGAGACGCGTTTTTTCCGATTTACTTTGACGAAGATTTTCCCCGGAAAATGCAGGTTTTTCCTAAAAATCTTGAATTTTTAACTAAAATTTTAAATAAGTAATTGTTTATCAAAAATTAAATAACTTGGTAATATCAAATCTCTTCTCGTATAGATTATAATTCCAGAAGCAGATAGAAATTGAATGAACAGTTTAGTAACAATTAAATTGTTAATTAAAAATTTACCGTCGCTATAATAACCACAATAATTACGATACATAATAATAGCTATGATTTTTGTATAAAAAGACACTGTACCTATCTAATGCACTTTACGGAATTAAAATTGGACTATTTAAGCGGCCTCAGGAATATTTTAAAATTAAAAACAATTTTTTGGCTTATAAACAAATAGAATATCTCGGGAAATATTAAGTTAAATTAAATCATGAAAACGGTATTGTAAAAAAAGCAGCAGGGCGCTTCTTTGAAAAGAAAAAAATTTTAAGTATGATTAGTGGTTCCTGAGATACAACCGGCCAAATTTGACCGGCTTAAGGCAAAGATATAAAAAATAGGATCATAATTTTCGAACCGTCACCGTTTTGTTTTTATCTTCTTTCCCCACACCAATTTTCATATCTTTAAAATACTCATAACATATATTATTATTATAATAAAAACTATCGATATTAAGCTTGAAAATTTCCATAAATATCAAAATTCCAATCAAAAATTAGGTTGGAGAAAATATAATCTCAAAGTTCAAAATCGGTATACGTCATACGTTAAAAATGCATTTTCTTAGCTTCCCATGGCGCAATTTTCTTCATTCTTTTTTTGTTCCCAAGTAACTCGAGTAGAGCCATCTAACTAACGCATTATTAAATTTCAAGCTTGCTTTTGTTTTGTTACAATAGATTAATTTATTTTTAAGAAAAGAAAACTACATATTTTTTTCAGTTGTAGACTTTTTTTAGATAAACTTACTACAAGTGTACCTTTTAACGTTAAAAACACAAATATTTTCATTTGAAAGTTGTATGATTATTTAAACAACCTTTATTTAAACAAATTAAAAATTTTTGTTAAAATAAATAAATTAATTTATTATAACAAATCAAAATCAACTTTAACATTTAATAATGCGTTGGTTAGATGGCTCTACTCGAGTTACATGGGAACAAAAAAAGAATGAAGAAAATTGCTCCATGGGAAGTCGAGAAAATGCATTTTTTTAACGTATATCGATTTTGAACTTTAAGATTAAATTTCCTCCAACCTAATTTTTTATTGGAATTTTGCTATTTTGGCAATTTTCACTCGTAATATCGATAGTTTTTATTATAATAATATATGTTATGAGTATTTTAAAGATATAAAAATTGGTGTGGGGAAAGAGGACAAAAATAAAAAGGTGATGGTTTAAAAATTATGATCCTGTTGTTTATATATTTGCCGTAAATACTGGTCACATTTGACCAGCTCTAGGTCAGGAACCACTCATTAGAATTAAACGTTTTTTCTTTTAAAAGAAGTGTCCTGACGCTTGTTTTATTTTCATGATTTAATTTAATTTAATATTTCCTGAGATATCCTATTTGTTTAAAACCAAAAAAAATTGTTTATAATTTTAAAATATTCCTGAGGCCGCAAAAATAATCCAATTTCAATTTTGTAAAGTACATTAGATAGGTACAGTGTCTTTTTATGCAAAAATCATAGTTATTCTTATGTATCATATTGATTGTAGTTATTATAGCGACCGTAAATTTTTAGTTAACAATTTAATTGTTGCCAAACTATTTATTCAATTTCCATCGTTTTCTGGAATTGTAATATATCCAAAAACAGCTTTTAGATTACCAAGTTAATTAATTATCGATACACATTAACTGATCTACAATTTTAGTTAAAAATTAAAGATTTTGTTGGAAAACCCCGCATTTTCGGGGAAAATTTTCGTCGAAGTAAATCGTGAAAAACATGACTTTATGCAGAAACTAATTACGGTGAATTTTTATTTGAATGTTTTAGGTTAAAATCTTTGGAGTTATAGAGCAAAAATTGAAAGAAACATGATTTTCGGGCGCCATTTTGTTTGTAAAAAAAGTAGCACACTATCTGCGGACATTGCACACCTATATTATTAATATATGCAATCATAAGGTTCGATTCCAGCAATCAAATTGCTGGTAAATAACTTGTCCTTGTATTTTGCTAATTAGCCCAGAGTATAATAGATAGCGAGAAAAGTTAATAACAAAAATTGTAGCCAACTTTGAGCTTCACATTACAAAATTAGTTAGAGTGCTACAGGGTGTTCGATAACATAGTGACAGACCAAAGTTATGTTTTTTTAAATGGAACACCCTGTACTTTCGAAATCTTCTTAACTTCTCCATTACAAAAATTTAAAGTTTTGTTATGTTATATATGATATTTACAAAGTTATAACCAATTTTATATGAAAATTGTAACAAGTTCAACTCACTGTATAAATAAAAATAAGCACAAAGCAATAGATTACTGATGCCATATTTTTTTATATATCGTCAAAATTTTTATAAATGATTGATATTGCTCATTTTCTTTATATTGAAAACACGGTGAATCAAAACGCAAGTAGATTATTTTCTCAGTAATTTTAAATGGAACACCCTGTATTTTATATTACTATCGAAATTCACCATTAGATACCGTACTTTAATTTGTATATAATATTTCCCATGTCTAAAATTATTAATTACGGGTATAAATCTTTCCAAATTTTAAGTAAGCCATGACTGAATTGTCTAAAACTGACAATTTTCGATTACTGATTAAACTGATTATCAATCTGGTAATAAATTCAACAATGAAGCAAACAAAGAAAGAAATATAATTTATTAGTAATAAATTTTACAAAAAAAACACAACCACATCATACAACATTTTTGAAACAATTAAAAACTACTTTTATGTGTAAGTGTAACAAATAAAAAAAGAAAAATAATTTGTTAGTTATAAATTACAAAAAAAAAACACAAACACAAAATGCAACATTTTATGAAAACAAAAACTAGTTTTGTATGTAAATGTAACAAATAAAGAACGAAAAATAATTTATCAGTAAAAAATTTTACAAAAAAAAATAAACACAAAATACAACATTTTGAAAAAATTAAAAGCTACTTTTAATAAAATATTTTAAATATTTAATTACATAAGTTGTTCAAAATAACCTACTAACACATTTGTGCATGTCTAAAAACGATCATTGAATAAGTTACTTACATTACGAAGCATTTGTAAATTAACACTTCAAAATACACTTTGTATTCTATTTTTCGTATTATCTCTTATCGCTGGATGAATTTTGTAACTTTTACTCTTAAGAGCACACAGTAGCGATCAACAGGTAGCAACAAACATGGTCCAAGATTGCGAAACTTCTGCGAACTTTCAAAATTGTGTCAACGGTGCGTCGGTAGTTCGACACTGACAGTGACGTTTATACTATCAAAACAATCATTTTTATACACATAGGCGCGAAATGTTGCCAAGTCAGTGACGTTCGATTTCTTGTTATAAAAAAATCGATTTTTAGTAGTTCCAATGTGACACAAAATCTAGACACGGGATAAAAAAAATTTATTTGAAGAAAGTCTATTTTTTGTCTTTTTTAATGGCGGTACAGGCTCCTTTTTTCAATATTTTATTTAGTTGTGGAGTCATTTCCACAAACTAACATATTTCCGAAATTGGGCTCTGTACCACCATTCTTTATTTTACGCTAATGACGTCGACTTTGCAAAGTAACAAGACACTTACTCAACATACACACTACACATGACACTAATACTCATGTTGTGACTGGCTGAATGACATAAGGTCCATGTCATAAAAAAACTTCATTTTTTTGTTTGTTTTTTTTCCTTATTGGCTTTGGATTACTTGATCCATTCAGCCACGATAGATACTAAATTACTGTTTGCTACAATATTCCAAATATAATAAGATTACGTACATATGCGCACATATAATACTTATGCACGCACATACATACATAGGTAGATACTAAAATCAATAAAAAGCAAAAAAAAAACAAAAAGGGGGGTGGAAACATTAAATTGACCGGCAGTATACGCTTCATTCATGGCCCTAACCAACCTAAATTAATTTACACAAATAATGAAATTGACAAAAAAACTAAATGTTTTTATAAACATTTTTTTGTTAATTGTCATTTTTGACCTTTTTGACCTGGGGTTATCCCCCCCCCTTGGTCATCCGTGTAAGAAAAAAAGGTTGGTCATCAGAAGGTTAAAGTAACCCCAAAAAGTTTAGTCCAGTTTATTAAATTCTGGTAATCTGGGTGGCCACGCTACTGGTCCATGGAAAAATTAAAATATCTCGAAAACTAATAAATTGAGACATAGGGAATGTGGTATACAAATAAAGTACGGTAATGGTACTTTTCGATAGTGATATAAAATACAGGATGTTCCATTTAAAATTACTGAGAAAATAATGTATTTGCGTTTTGACTCACCCTGTATTCAATATAAAGAAAATTAGCAAATCAACCATTTATAAGAATTTTGACAATGAATAAAAAAATATGGCATCAATTAACCATTGCCGTTGTGCTTATTTTTATTTATACAGAGAGTTGAATTTGCTACGATTTTCATATAAAATTGGTTATAACTTTATAAATACCCTGTATAACATACCAAACCTTTATATTTTTATAATGGAGAAGTTAAGAAGATTTTGAATATAAAATAAAATGCAGGGTGTTCCATTTAAAAAGCCATAAGTTTGGTCTGCCACTATGTTATCGAACACCCTGTAACATTCTTACTAATTTTGTAATGTTAAGCTCAAACTTGGCTACAATTTTTGTTATTAACTTTTATCGCTATCTATTAATGTAACGGATCTACGGAGCTTTACCCCACTAATCAATCACCCTGTAGTGTGAAATGTAAAACGCATAAAAGAAATAAATATTTCTTCAAAAAGACCTAATTTATATCGAAACAGCGCAACAAGATATGAAGAGCCCGTGATTGCACGATGCCTTTGCCCTTTAATACATTTTTGTTCCACTTCTCCACCATTTGTAGTTGTAGATTTTCCTTTATTGTCATCGTAGTACTTTGGTTTTTATCTCTTTACTGTGTAAAACTCTTTGTTCATGTCGCAAATGTCAGATTATTCCGCCCCCTTCCAAATGATAAATGCATTCCAGAATAGTTTCATTCATTACACTGGAAAACAGATAAAAAAATTTATCTTTGAGCTGTTTATTGGTATTCAAGCATGCTGGTTTTAAAACTGTAACTTAACTGTGTAAAACTCTTTGTTCCTGTCGCAAATGTCAGATTATTCCGCCCCCTTCCAAATGATAAATGCATTCCACAATAGTTCCATTCATTACACTGGAAAACAGTTAAAAAAAAATTGATCTTTGAGCTGTTTATTGGTATTCAGGCATGCTGGTTTCAAAACTGGAATTAGTTTTTCTCTAACACGTTTTTCACAAATTTTTTCTCTGCCCCACAATATCCTATTGGCTGATATCCTTTTTGCCGTTCGCGGAAGATGCTTTTTGGTACTCCCACGGCCAGCTTTGGACCCCAGTATTTTGTTATTTATTCTCTCTTGGCAAGTACATCATCTCTTTTGTTGCCGTATATGCCCCGATGACCTTGAACCCATACCAGAGTAACACTGGTATGTTCCGCCAGTCTGTCAAGTTCGGGTCAATATTCCCACCTCGAAAGGCACTTCAGGCTTGTATCTGGATGTTATATGTCAGTCAAAGAACAAACATCGGTACATTTGTCAGGCATGCCTATTTTTCCTATGTTAAAGTGAAAATTGGTGATAAAGATTAAGCATGGGCCTTTCATAGAGTGTATGGGCAGTACGTTGAGAGTATATGGATGTGGACCAAGCGAACCCGTGATAAACTTTCATGTCGCACACCTATGACTAGGAGAGTAAAAAAGGGTAAAATAGAGTATTATACTTTACTATGAGCTGTACGCCCAGCGACTTATTAGAGAAATTGTGTTTCCAGAATACTTTCGATTTGATGGAGGATGTGTGTATTGCCATAATATATGTAGTTTATGAGATGGTAACAAAGTAGATGGGATATATAATGGCTGACTATTGTTGATGCATAAAGCGGGAAAGTCTTCTTCTTCATCATCTTTTTGTGTAAACATTACTCTGTCTGTTTTTCAATGTGCCTCCAGTATGTTTTCATTCCATCGTTTTCGTGGTCTTTCCACTGATCGTCTTCCTATTGGGGAACCGTCTCTCACCTTCCTTACTACTCTGTTTGTTGTCATTCGGCTTATGTGGTCGTTCCATTCTACTCTTCTCTTTTTCACCCAGTTATATTAATGTTGTCCACCTTGTATTTCTGTCGTATATCTGCACTTCTAGCTCTATCCCATAGTGTCTTACCATCGATTTTTCGAAGTGTTTCTATAATGTGTTCATCTCTGCTGTTTCTAGCATTCTTTTTGTCCTTTCTGTGTCAGGTCGTGTTTCTGCCGCGTATGTCGTTATTGGTCTGATGACTGTTTTTGTCTTTCATTTCTTTTCCGATATTTTTATTTCTCCATATTGTGTCATTCAGGCAGCCTGCGGCTCTGTTTGCTTTATTCGCCTGATCTTCCACTTCGGTTTCGAGCTCTCCGTAGCTAGATAGTGTGATGCCTAGATTTTTAAATTCCATGATTTTTCTATTATCTTACCGTCCAGCTCTAATTTACACCTTATTAGATTTGTTGTTATAACCATGCATTTAGTCTTGTTTGGGGAAATTAACATGTTAAATTTTCTAGCGGTTATATTAAATTGGTGCAGCATACGTTCATCATCTTCACTTTGAGAGATTAAAATTGCGTCGTCTGCATAGCAGATGATTTTAAGTTGTTTTTCTCCCATTTGGTATCCTTTTTTGTTCTTACTTTTTTATTATTTCATCCATGATCAGGTTGAACAGTAAAGGACTCAGGGAGTCTCCCTGTCTTATCCCATTGCCAGCTTCAATTTGGTCAGTTAGTTCTTCATCTACTTTTACTCTTATTGTGTTGTTCTGGTAGATATTTTCGATCGTCTTAATTATTCCTAGAGATAACTCTCTGGCGTACAATCAATGGATAACGTCTTTTAATTTGACTCTGTCAAATGCCTTTTTAAGGTCGATGAAACATAAGTATGACGGTTTGTTGTATTCTAACGATTTCTCTTGAATCTGCCTCATTATAAATATAGCGTCGGTACATGATCTTCCCGACCTAAAACCTTGTTGTTTTTCTGCTATCCTTATAATTGTATTCAGTGTGTTTGTTATCACTTTGATCGTTAATTTTAGTGTTGTGTTTAATAAATTAATTCCTCTGTAATTCTCCGGGTCCGATTTTTCTCCCTTTTTGAAGAGAGGTATTAGAATGCATGATCTCGATCCTTGTGGTATTCTGTTTGTTCTATTATTTACTTGAGGAGTTCATTGGATATTCTGTCCTCTTCTGGTGATTTTCTATTTTTGAATTTCCTTAATGCTTCCGTTACCTTTGCTTCTTCAATGTTTATTTCTTCGTTTGTTGTCACTTCAGGTGTTGGTGGTTCGTTATCGTCACCTTTATCAAACAGAGATCGAAAATAAAATAGTCTGCCCAAGTTTCCTTCTGTATGTATTTCGTTTTTATTAGTTCGTTCATCTCTTTTCTTTGTCCTATGATCATTCTCCATATTTCCTCTTGTGTTCCGTAGAAGTTGTGTTCTATCTGTTTTGAGAAGCTGTCCCAGTGTTCCCTTTTTTTTGTCTGACTAAAGTGTTCGTTTCGTTTCTAATTTTAATCTAATAGTGGTTGTATGCCTGTTACGTTTGTTTTGTTCTGTATTGAAAAAAGCGTTTCTTCTTTTCTTCACATTTTATCCTCACTTCCTCTCGAAACCATAGGGTTTTCTTTTTTGATATATTAGTATTCGTTACTTTCCTCTCTCCAAGTGATTCTGTTGCTGCGTTAATTATGTTCCTTTTGAGTTTTTCCCAGCTTTCCTCGATGTTATCGTTTTCTAATATTCCATTCTCAGCAATCTTCTCTGATATTCTTTTTCTGTATAAGTATTTCGTGGATTCCGTATTTAGTCTTTCGATCCTAATTTTTGATTGTGCTGGTGCCACTCTCTTTGGTGTGAAGTGTTTCATGGTGATTCTAACTTTACATAATACTAGGCTGTGGTCACTACCTACATCTGCTGAGTTGAGGCATCTTACGTCGATTATTTTTGATGGATCTCTGTTAGTTACAACATAATCTTTCATAGATCTTTGTCCACGGGTGTTGTTATTGAATGTACATATATTTGTGTTGGTCTTTGTGCTCAAAAAAGGTGTTGTTTATTCGAAGTTCGTTATTCGTGCAGAAGTTTATCATCAGTCCTCCATTTTCGTTTTTGACATTCTCATTGTGTTTTTGTTTAATTCCGGGTATTACTTGGTTACCTATTCGAGCATTAAAATCTCAAAATATTATAAACTTTCCTTTAACTTGAACTACTTCTTGTTGCATTTGATCGTAGAATATTTCCCTTGTTGTTTGGGGCTTAATATTTTCTGGGCCGTATACTCCGATGATGTTCAGGTCTTTCTTCTGCATTCTTATTTTTGCTGCGACAATCCTTTCTGATACGTATTGACATTATTTGATGATATTTTGGTATCTTTGCATAGCGGGAATGTAAAGACTGAAATGGTTTTTGTACACACTTATGACTACTGAAATACAGGGAAAATCGTAGGTACTTTTGAAGTGTGTAAAATATTTAAATCCCAGCTGAGCGTTTTCAACTTATAAAGCGATCTTTAGAGCTATGTTACAATAAAAAGTCTCTAATGAATAATAATTTATCTTAGAATTCAAAAGGTTTAACTTACTCCCATAATTTCAAAACACCACTCTGAAGAGAGAGGGACCCCATGTAAGATTTAATTTTTTTTAATATGTAAACAGTTTGTGATATAAACGATTTAACTTGTAGTAAAAGCTTTTTAAACAATATATTTGGTCAGATTTTTATTGTTTTCCTTTAATTGCACAATTTTCATGACTTTTAAAAGTAGAGGCCAAGTCACAGAAGTAAGACAAGGAAATTTCTAATCCCATGTGTTATCTGTATCGTCTTTGCTTTGTAATCATCGACCAACTTAGAAAAACCCTAAAAGCTTAATAAATCGTTGGCGCTATAAAATTTTGTACGTTGTAAAGTTTATATGAACGTGTCTACTATAAAAATTTAGGCGGATTTCTTAACATTCGGATAGTGCTCTTTAGAATTACACGAAAAAGTGCGTGACAGTCACTTTGCTATCGATTTCTTTTATATCTATCGATTTTTATTTATTGTTTAACCGTATGTATAACCATTCTTTTTGTCATAAAGTACATAAATTTTAACTACAGTTTAGTAAATTTTACACAACAAACTTTAAATGTAGTTCTCCGAGAAATTAACGCACCACCTTAAAAATGTGTCATTTTTAATGTCTCGAAATTCCTAATCTGTTGTTCGATTTTAGTGATATTTTTTATATGTTATTCTTTAACAATACCGCTGTAATATGGTTGCTACGCAGGTAAATTGCCATTGTATTCCGGGTGTACCAATCAAACTGTTTTTTTTTTCTCAAAGTTCACCATACCCTGTGGAATATTCTAGGTACAGGCTTTAGGTTTCAACACCCTCAAATACTGCTTCAGGTTTTCTTAAGATTATGTTTTTTGATTCATTTGCTTATGTTGGATAATAAAAATGTTAGGTGCTTTATCAACTAGCCATGTTCTTTATCGGAATATACATATTATATCGGTTACACAGATCTGAAATATATACTGAGAGAAGAAGAGGACCAAGAAACGTACCTGGACGTACCCTTAGAGTGACAGATGTAAAATCTGATAAATTTTTATCGATTACGATCTTTTGATAACGATTTACCAAATAAAATTTGAAAGGAACTTCTAAGGAAGTATCATCAAATCCCAAATATTTAAATTTTATAGTAATAATATAAACACCATTTCTAAATAACTCAATAGCTTTTTAGATTACAGAAAATCTTTACCATTTTCTAAAAATCTTAAAATTGTTCTCTTATTTTAGTTTCTATTATACAGGATGTAACAAAAACACAGGTCATAAAAATAGTTCGATTGAACCTAGATTACCTTAGTACAAATTTTGCACATAAAAAAATTATAGCCCCTTGAAGTTACAAAATAAAAATCGATATTTTCAAATATATTGAAAACTATTAGAGATTTTTTATTGAAAATGGGCATGTGGCATTCATATGGCAGGAACATCTTAAAAAAAATAAAAGTGTTTGTGCACCCCATAAAATTTTTATGGGGGTTTTGGTCCCTTAACCCCCCAAATATTTGTGTACGTTCTGTTCAGTTTTGTCTCCTTGTAATTTTTCGATAAGTGCAATGTGATTTAATTTATGACCTGCATTTTTGTTGCACCCTGTATAACTTTTCTCTTTACTGAAGTACTTAATTTTATTTAGTTTCTGAAGTTCTGGTTTCTATTTGACAGCAGATGAATATATGAATACTGACTTTCCGCTGCGTAATAAACTCTGAAATATATGGTAATAAAAATGAAATTAATATTCATTTAGTCAAGGAAGTAAAGTAGGACAAAACTGTAGTATGATACTCCTAATAACAAACAATTCTTAACTTTAACTTCATGCGGCATGCATGTTTTCTTTTACGATCTCCTTTAAAGACTTATAATATCTTAATAGTCTGGGCTGATTATGGGAGAATAGGCCATTTTTGGGAAAAGTTATTTACCAGCAATTTTATTGCTGGAATCGAATCTTATTATTGTATGTATTAATAATATAGGTATGCAAAGTCCGCAGATAGTGTGCTACTTTTTTTTATAAATAAAATGGCGCCCGAAAATCGTGTCTTTTTCAATTTTTGCTCTATAACTCCAAAGATTTTAACTTGACACCAAAAATACTCAAATAAAAATTCACCGCAATTAAATTCTGCATAGAGACGTGTTTTTTCCGATTCACTTTGACGAAAACTTTCCCCGAAAAAAGCTGGTTTTTCCAACAAAATCTTTAATTTTCAACTAAAATTTTAGATAAGTAATTGTTAATCAATAATTAAATAACTTGGTAATGTAAAAGCCCTTTTTGTATAGATTATAATTCCAGAAGCGGATGGAAATTAAATGAACAGTTTAGCAACAATTGAATTGTTAATTAAAAATTTACGGTCGCTATAATAACGACAATAATTATGATGCATAAGAATACCTACGATTTTTTCATAAAAAGACACTATACCTATCTAACGTACTTTATAGAATTGAAATTGGACTATTTAAGCGGCCTCAGGAATATTTTAAAATTATAAACAATTTTTTGGCCTATAAACAAATAGAATATCTCGGGAAATATTAAACTAACTTAAATTGTAAAAACGCCATTCGAAAAACAGCGACAGGAAGCTTCTTCTAAAAGAAAAAATGTTTAATTATGATGAGCAGTTCCTGAGATACAACCGGTCAAAGTTGACCGGAATTTACGGCAAATATATAAGCAATAGGATCATAATTTTCAAATTATCACCTTTTTATTTTACTCCTCTTTCTCCACACCAATTTTCATATCCTTAAAATACTCATAACATATATTATTATAATAAAAACTATCGATAATACGTGTGAAAATTGCCAAAAATAGCAAAATTCCAATCAAAAATTAGGTTGGAGAAAATGTAACCCTCGAAGTTGATAATCGGTATACGTTAAAAAAAATGCATTTTCTCGGCTTCCCATGGAGCAATTTCCTTCATTCTTTTTTTGTTCCCAAGTAACTCGAGTAGAGCCATCGAACTAACTCATTATTAAATGTCAAACTTGCTTTTGTTTTGTGATAATAAATTAATTTATTTATTATAACACAAAATTTTAATTTGTTTAAATAAAAATTGTTTAAATAAGTACACAGCTTTCAAATGAGAATATTTATGTTTTTAACTTTAAAAGGTACACTTGTAGTAAGTTTATCTAAAAAAAAGCCTACAACTGGAAAAAATATGTAGTTTTCTGTTCTTATAAATAAATTAATCTATTATAACAAAACAAAAGCAAGTTTGACATTTAATAATACGTTAGTTTGATGGCTCTACTCGAGTTATTAGGGAACAAAAAAAGAATGAAGGAAATTGCTCCATGGGAAGCCGAGAAAATGCATTTTTTTAACGTATACCGATTTTGAACTTTGAGGGTTACATTATCTCCAACCTAATTTTTGATTGGAATTTTGCTATTTTTGGCAATTTTCACACGTATTATCGATAGTTTTTATTATAATAATATATGTTATGAGTACTTTAAACATATGAAAATTGGTGTGGAGAAAGAGGACAAAAAGAAAAAGGTGATGGTTTAAGAATTATGATCCTATTATTCATATCTTTGCCGTAAATTCCGGTCAACTTTGACCGCTTGTATCTCAGGGACCACTCGTCATAATTAAACGTTTTTCTTTTAAAAGAAGCGTCCTGCAGTGGCGGATCCAGAAATGTTGTTTGGGGGGGGTCATGGGTCTTGAGGGTGATTTAATTACCTTTCTCTGAGGCAAGGTCACTTAGTCTTTCCAACCATAGTATACGTGGGTTTACAATTATGGGGGGGGGGGTCATGACCCCGTGACACCCCCCTTGGATCCGCCAGTGGCGTCCTGCTGCTGTTTTTCGAATACCGTTTCCATAATTTAATTTATTTTAATATTTCCCGAGATATTTTATTTGTTTATAAGCCAAAAAATTGTTTATAATTTTAAAATATTCCTGAGGCCGCCTAAATAGTCCAATTTCAATTCTGTAAAGTGCATTAGATAGGCATAGTGTCTTTTTATGAAAAAATCATAGTTATTCTTATGCATCATAATTATTGTCGTTATTATGGCGACCGTAAATTTTTAATTAACAATTCAATTGTTGCTAAACTGCTCATTCAATTTCCATCGGCTTCTGGAATTATAATCTTTACGAAAAGGGCTTTTACATTACAAAGTTATTTAATTATTGATTAACAATTACTTATCTAAAATTGTAGTTGAAAATTAAAGATTTTGTTAGAAAAACCCGCTTTTTCCGGGGAAAGTTTTCGTCGAAGTGAATCGGGAAAAACACGTCTCTATGCAGAATTTAATTGTGGTGAATTTTTATTTGGGTATTTTTGGTATAAAGTTAAAATCTTTGGAGTTATAGAGCAAAAATTGAAAAAAACACGATTTTCGGGCGCCATTTTGTTTATAAAAAAAGTAGCACACTATCTGCGGACTTTGCATACCTATATTATTAATATATATAATCATAAGATTCGATTCCAGCAATAAAATTGCTGGTAAATAACTTTTCCTTGTATTTTGCTAGTTAGCCCAGAGTATAAATACTAATTAAGCTCCAGAAATTATGAATAAGCTGTCTTTGCGTTCTAAAAGTCTGTCTTGGTTGACACTATGAAATTAAGAGAATATTTGAACCAAGAGTCAAAAGGATACCAGTGAAAAAAGTCTAAAGTTGTATCTAGCGAAGATGTTTTAAAAATTCATCCATGAAGCACCAACTAGGACGTTTTTAATGAAAACAGTTGCATTAATATTTGGTGTACTTGTAGTGCAGTCACTGAAGCTGGATATGAGCTATTACCTCCGATTTCGTTGAACCTCCATCGATTTGCATGAAAATTGGTGAGTGGTTAGAGGATATCTCAAGGAACAAAGGTGACATGGTGCCAACTTGCGCTTTTACCCTGGGGGTGGATGCCACCCCTCCTCGGGGGTGAAAATTATTTAATTAAAAATAACCCCACAATTCGATAGAGAGATAAATTATAAGCAAAATTTGTTATATAAAGTTATTAAAATAAATCAAAACTTTTTGAGTTATTAAAGATCAAAGATTTTAATTTTTCTTGAGAAAAATGCATGTTTTTAACCGATTTTTCATAAATATCTCAAAAACTGTAAGTTTTTACAAAAAAGTTATTATTATCAAAATTGAGGATAATAAAAAATAAAATAAACTCCTTACTAGAAAAACCTTTCTGTGTTAACTAAAAGTAAGTTATAGGTAATTGAATGTATATTTCTTTCGTCGAGTACCCAAATTTGAGTATTCAAGCTTAAATACTGGCAAAATGATGCATTTTATAACATAAACTTATTAAACATTTGTCAAAGATCATAGAAATATCTATCAAATAAGCCCTCGAACAAGTTGGTAGCATTAAAATTTATGCACCAAAATGTTTCAAAATGTATCTTTTAAAATTTTTTCCAAAAAATGTTATTTTTATACATTAATTTTTAGCTCCTCTATACATTAATTTTTACAAAAGTTATGAATATTTATAAAAACTCAAAATTTATGTTTTATTTTGCAATTTTCTAAACAACCAATAGGGATAGACATATTCAGCGAACGCCATATTGATTTTTTTTAGACGATTTATGAGTTTCTTACCCTCAAATTTGTTTAAAATGCTTAAATTTTTGGTTATAGACGAAAAAATCGAAAATTTACGGTTTTTGATCTTCATTTGTTTATAACTATGTATATTATCGAAATCGGCTGCAGGAAACATAAAGGTTATTAACATTGATGTCTATACTACTCAAAAAATTTGGTTTCGGCCTGGAGGGGGATGTGTCACGAGAAAAATCTTATTTCCCTGGACTACCCTTAATCACTGACATGCGGTATGCATGAAAATTTACGGAGAAAAAACAGATCACATAAAAATACTACGTGGAGTTAGGTAGGAATGTATGTACTCAGAGATAATTTTTAACGAGGCTCTATACGGAGTAGACGAAGGCATCCTTGTAAATGGAGAAAGTGTAAATAATATTAGATATGCCGACGACACCATGGTGATAGCAGATAGTTTAGAGGGACTTCAGAGGCTAATGGACAGAATCAACGAGTACAGTCAACAGTACGGACTAAACATTAAAAAAAAAACAACAAATGATTATCAGCAAGGAGAATATAAACGGGGCTCCTCTATACATTAATGGAACGCAGATAGAGCGCGTAAAACAGTATTGCTATCTGGGAACTATTATAAATAGGCAGTGAAGCAACGTACAGGAAATAAAGTGCCGCATAGGAAAGGCAAGAACGGTTTTTAATAAAATGAGCGCCATCTTCAAAAGCCACAACATATTCCTAGATACAAAAATAAAACATTTGAGATGTCATGTTTTCTCTATACTATTGTACGGAGTGGAGGCACGGACGTTGACAGAGGCCACTATTAAAAAACTTAAAACGTTTGAGATGTGGCTCTATAGAAGAATGCTGAGAATATTCTGGAGAACAAGGATCACGAACAAGGAAGTTCTAGAAATAATGAAGAAGGAATCGGAGATTGTGTTTACCATCAAACGTATATAACTGCAGTATCTGGGACACGTTATGAGAAATCAGCACCGTTACTCCCTGCTGCAGTCCATATTGCAAGGTAACGTCAAAGGTAAGCGAGGACCTGGTAGAAGGAGAATATCATGGCTGCGGAATTTAAGAACATGGTTTAAGAAAACTTCGACGGAACTGTTTCGAGCCGCAGCGAGCAAGATTATGATTGCCAATATGATTTTCAACATCCGAAACGGATAGGAACCAGAAGAAAAAGGGAACAATATGACAACGTTGAAGCGGCGCGGTGGATGGAAGAGTAAGTCGCTTGCTGAAGGATACCTCTCTCTCTCTGTCCTGTCGTTTCCCCATTAGTGAGAATCGTGATTTCTTCCAATATTCCTAACAATGTTTCTCCATTGGTCTCTATCTTCAGCTGCTCTAAGAGTTTGGCAGAATGAGTTTACAGCTGAATGCTTTATTTGGTCAGACCATCTAGTTGGTGATCGTCCTCTTGATCTTCTCCCTGGAACGTTTCCAGAAACAATTTATCTCTCCAAACTGTCGTTACCTCTGCGAACCACGTGACCAAAGAATTGCAGAATTCGTTGCAGACATGGACAGCCTTTTTTAATATTGAGTTGGTTTAGAATGGAAACGTTTGTCCTATGAGCTGTCCAAGGTATGCGGTATGAAGGATATATAGAGGGTAGTATATCTTCAAAAGTGGGGTTTCGGGGATGCTGGCAGGAATACCTTCTGAATCTCGCTTTTCCTCACATAACATTGTTACGCAGACAATAAAACATGAAGGAACATTTGCTGCTGGCATTCTAGCTATCACCGGATTTTCCCAGAATTGGCAGTTTTATGTGAATTCCACTAAATATTGTTATGTAGTTTTTAATTCCATAGTTTTAATGACTTTAATAATAAATGTTATTAAGGAGCTATATTTTTTTGAAGTGAAAACTTCTTTAGGGACGTTGTGCACTTTTTGGATGGGGTAAAAGCATTGAATTCGCGACCGTCATCGCAACCGTGATTGCAACCGTCATCGCGATCGTCATCGCTTCGGTGAAATAAATATTATACGTATATATTATAAATATGTATCTATAAATTGTGTAGAAATATTTAAATTTAAAATAAATATAAAACCTATTTGTAGATTGGAAAAGTGATTGATTTGGCGACCGTCATCACTTCGGCGAAATAAATATTGTACGTATGTATACATCATATATTATAAGTATGTGTGTATAAATTGTGTAGAAGTATTTAAATTTAAAATAAACGGAAAACCTATTTTTGGATGGGGAAAAGGATTTTTTGGCGACTGTCATCGCGACCGTCATCGCCCCACTTACCACGTGTGGGAGTCATATGTTGCCCTAGGGCCGTAGCCATAGGAATTTTATCTATCCTTTGGATTTTGCTATGTTGGCATCAATATAAGACTTTTAGTCTGTTTTTGAAAGGCTTTGACCTTTGTATTTTTTGGTTGGCTCACCATGTTCTTGTAACACTGATGATGCTCTTGTTACAGAGCGAAAACTTTTTGTTTGTATGTTTCTAGCCCTATAGGTGCTTTTTAAACTAATATACCTTTTACCAAGCCAAAATTTTTTTATTAAATTTTACTTTTTTAGGGACATTTTGCACTTTTTAGATAGGGAAAAAGTATTGTGTTTGCGACCGTCATCACTTTGCCGAACTAAATTTCGTTCGTATATATTATGTATATGTATTGATGTGATCTTGATTATTGATATGAGATAATATTCTTATATGTCACTTAATTTAATCAATGTATTAATACTAATCTAATTAATTAACCAGATCACATATCAATATGTTTTCAATCTCAGGGCGAATTATAAATTAATTACTTACTTTCGTGGCTTCAAATATTTCTTAATGGTTCCTAATCGGGATAGAAAAGAAAAGAGTAAAAAAAATACACATATGGGTTACAATTATAATCAAAATATTTTTTATTTTATTTAAAAGGCAATCAATGCTTAATATTTGCTATTTCTTATTATTCTTAAACATAACATTTACAAATGGGAATCTTATTTCCTTTTGGTTTTCAATTGAAAGTTTTTATTAACATTTAACTATTAGGAGTTATTAGCAACAACTCTATTTAAGTTTAATGAAGCTTTTCTGATATTATTGATTATGTTATTCAATTTTTATGTGGAATTTAATACGAAAAACCCATACATTCATGTCCAAACAAATGAGACTGACCTTTTCCTGGTGAACTGAAAATGTCCTCACACAAAACCCGTTCCTTCTATCCTTGGCTGCGATCAAACCTCGTCCTGGCTTCCAGTAATGTACTCCTTTGAAAAACTAGCTCGAATAGCTCTCGTTCCTGCTTCGGTCGTGATGCTGTGTTCTACCTTTTTCGAAACTGCTATCAGCTACCGGGACACTCTTGGCTCAAGGAGGTTCTTTTACTCTCGACCTGGCCTACTTCTCGTTCCACGATAGATACTCCACACTCACGGAACTACCGGCTTTCTCACTCTCCGTACACTACCGTCTACTACTCCTTCACTTCTCGACAGCTCAAAACATTCTGATCTCCCTTTGTCATTCATTCACCTACTTTCTAAATATCCCTTCCAAATTCACAAATCAACCTTCCACCACCAAATCTCATTCGCCGTATTCCTCAAAACCAATTTTTAATCTTTCTAAATATGCTTAATGGATTTCAAAAGAAAATAGTTAATTCCCATTCCAAAATACTTTCTAAATATTTACAAATTTTAATGACCTATTCTCTCTTTCAAATGAGTCTTATTTAGCATAGGCTAATGATCGAAACCTTCCGCGAAAAACGATAATGAACTATCATCTATTTCACTGCGTTTTATTTAGCATAGGCTAATGATCGACCTTCCGAGAAGAACGATAATGGTACGCGTCATTCACTTTGTTTATCTAAGCACATTGTTCCGAGTTTCGTACGCTTATTCTAATCACTTCTTAAAATTACATATAACAATTTGTTGTATACAGGTTGTTTTAAATTTATATGCCCGTGGTTGAGAAAATTAAAAATATTTTATATTAAAGTGAATTTTGTTTATAATTATCAAATTTTAATTTTTATATCAAATAAAAATATAACAAATCCCCGCCTTGTATTCGATAAAATTTATCTGCATTTTTAAATAAATTTTCTCGAGGCAAAACCAACTCCCTGTATATTTCCTTACTTTAATCTACGTCTTATACCCCTTCTTCTTGTATTACTCTAATTAGTCCCACCTGTAGAGTAATTGTTTCCTTATTTTCAGTGTCCTCATCCTGTGTTAGAGTGTCGGCTATTATGTTGTCTTTCCCTTTTTCCCATATTAATCTTCTGTCTTTTTCCTCAGATTTTTCACATACTTTTATCGTGTATTCTGCATCCTCGTTTTCATATGCCTCCTCTTCAAATGCCACTGTTTCGATCATATCTTTGTCGCTTTCATTTTTTTGCTTTATTTCTTCTTCTCCTGAGCTCGTCTCTTCTTTTGAGGAATCCCAGGTTTCCTTTGTTTCTGATACTCTCAAATTTTCTTCTTCTGGGCTCAACTCTTCTTTTGAGGAGCCACAGGTTTCATTTTCTTTTGTCTTTTTCTGACTTTTTCTCCCTTTTCTTCTTTGTCCTTGCTTCGTTGCCAAATTCATTTCCACTGTTTGTTCTTTACCTGATTCGTCCGTATTTTGTTTCTCCTGTTCCTTGTCCTGTTTTTCTTCTTTTTCTTCTGTTAGATTCATCGTATTATTTTTAAAATCTATCACTACATGTTTTTCTGCCAATTCGTCAACCCCTACTATCATGTCATGTGACATGTTTGGCATTATTACACATTGTAGTGCATACATCTTCTTACCCAGTCGTACCATTACTCGTATGCCTTCATTTATAGTTGCCAATGTCCGTTTGTTTGCGCCCACTAAATTTACCCTAGGTATTTTATAAATTAAATTTGTTAAGTTAACTTCTTCTATTAGTTTTCTGTTGACCAATGTTATTTCAGATCCAGTGTCTATCATAATTTTAATTGGTTTCTCGTTGATAAATCCATCCACAAATTTTAAATTACCTCCATTTTTCTTTTCGTTGTTTCTTGCCAATTTAATAAACTCCTTGGGGTTACAAAAGATTCCTGTTTGATTTTTGGTTTTTAGTGAGCGCCGTCGTGAAAAAACGCCGGTTGCTCATCGTTGTTTATATTTTCGTCATAATGTCTCTCTCCGTCATACCCATCTGTCTGGGTATTATTTACTTCTCTTCTATTTTCTCTTGGTCTGTCGGATCTGTTTCGGTTTTCTTGATATCCCTGTTCATTTTGTCTACCATTATTTCTGTTTTCTTGATTTGAGCGTGTGGTGTTTCTATTCTGGTATTCTCGATTTCTGTCCTCATTCCATTGCTCATTTCTTTGTTCATAATTTCCTCTTCCGTTGTCTCTATTTTCGTTTTCCCTTCTGGGATTAAAATCTCGTCTTGTATAATCCCTCCTATTTTGATTTCTATCTCTGTAATCCTGTGTTTCTCGGGGCCTGTAATCTTCTCGCGACCTTCTTGATTTTGTTTCTCTTACACGTAATTCTCTTATTTGTAGGAATTGGCATAAACTATCTATGTCTTTGTAGTTTTGCAATGTGATATGGTCTTCCAGCGTTTCTTCGAAATGTCTTGCAATCAGTTCGACTAATTGTTCCGATGAGTAATTATATTGTAAATGTTTTGCGTTATAGTAAATTTGTAATGCATATGTCCTTTCTGATATACCCATCCTATCATTGTATTTCCCATTTTGCAATTCCTTGTTAATTTCCAATTGTTGGACTTTTCCCCAGAAATAATTCAAAAATTTTTGTTCAAATTGTTGCCAACTGTCAAATTCTTCTTCTTTGCAATCGAACCATAGGCTTGCTTCATTTTTGAGATGGTTTCTGATAGTTTCTTTTGCTGTTTCGAAATTTCCGATGTGCTGTATTTTCTTTTTCAGGCTATTTATGAACGGCACTGGGTGTAATCTTCTTACATCCCCGCCAAACCTTATCTTCACGTCATCTGTGCTATGTATGACCATTTCTCTTCTTTCTCCGACATTCTGTTGCGTCCTGTTTTCGGTGACTTGTTTTTCTATTTCTGTGATTCTTTTTTCCACTTCTTCTCTGTCTACTTGAATAGCATTTTCCAACTTGTTTTCCAAACTTTCCATTTCTTTTTTCTGGCAATTCGTTAACTCCTTCATTTTATTTTGAATTTTCATTTCTTGTTCTTTCATGTGGTCCTTCATTCTCATTTCTTGTTCTTGCATGTGATCTTTAATTTTCACTTCATACTTTTCTATGCGTTCCTCCATTTTCTTGTTGTTCTCTTCTATTGCTTGTTTCATTTTTTGTTGTGTTTCATCCATTTTTTGATCCAATTTTTGTTGTGTTTCATCCATTTTTTGTTGTGTTTCATCCATTTTTTGTTGTGTTTCATCCATTTTTTGATCCACTTTATCCATTTTCTTTGATGTTTCTTCCATGGCTTGTCTCGTTTCATGTTGATTTTCATCCATTTTCCTTTTTGCTTCATCCATTTTTTGTGACTGGAGTTGCATCAGTTGTAATAGTTTATCTATTCCTGATAATTCTTGCTGTTCTGATGCCATGATTGTGGTGTCTAAAATATCTTCTTGGTCTGAATGTTCTTTTTGTTTTTTGTTGTCCTTGCTTTGGCTTCTTGTCACACACATTTGTTTTCAAGAAGTATTATCCCCGCCAAATATGAAATTTTACTAGTATGTTACCAAGACGACTTTTTTTTTACCCAAATATTATAAATTGTCAATAAATATATCAAATGTAAATATCGTAAAAATAAAATATTAAATCAGTTATGTAAAATTTGTACCTAAAGAGATCTAAAATTTTATGTTATCAAATGTAAGTATCTCACTTTTTACCACAGGCATATAAATTTTCAAACACCGGCTTTACTCTTTCTATCCTTCAAATTTGCCACTAGAAATACTTTACAATGCTTTCCACGTTGGACGACAGTTGATGTGATCTTGATTATTGATATGAGATAATATTCTTATATGTCACTTAATTTAATCAATGTATTAATACTAATTTAATTAATTAACCAGATCACATATCAATATGTTTTCAATCTCAGGGCGAATTATAAATTAATTACTTACTTTCGTGGCTTCAAATATTTCTTAATGGTTCCTAATCGGGATAGAAAAGAAAAGAGTAAAAAAAATACACATATGGGTTACAATTATAATCAAAATATTTTTTATTTTATTTAAAAGGCAATCAATGCTTAATATTTGCTATTTCTTATTATTCTTAAACATAACATTTACAAATGGGAATCTTATTTCCTTTTGGTTTTCAATTGAAAGTTTTTATTAACATTTAACTATTAGGAGTTATTAGCAACAACTCTATTTAAGTTTAATGAAGCTTTTCTGATATTATTGATTATGTTATTCAATTTTTATGTGGAATTTAATACGAAAAACCCATACATTCATGTCCAAACAAATGAGACTGACCTTTTCCTGGTGAACTGAAAATGTCCTCACACAAAACCCGTTCCTTCTATCCTTGGCTGCGATCAAACCTCGTCCTGGCTTCCAGTAATGTACTCCTTTGAAAAACTAGCTCGAATAGCTCTCGTTCCTGCTTCGGTCGTGATGCTGTGTTCTACCTTTTTCGAAACTGCTATCAGCTACCGGGACACTCTTGGCTCAAGGAGGTTCTTTTACTCTCGACCTGGCCTACTTCTCGTTCCACGATAGATACTCCACACTCACGGAACTACCGGCTTTCTCACTCTCCGTACACTACCGTCTACTACTCCTTCACTTCTCGACAGCTCAAAACATTCTGATCTCCCTTTGTCATTCATTCACCTACTTTCTAAATATCCCTTCCAAATTCACAAATCAACCTTCCACCACCAAATCTCATTCGCCGTATTCCTCAAAACCAATTTTTAATCTTTCTAAATATGCTTAATGGATTTCAAAAGAAAATAGTTAATTCCCATTCCAAAATACTTTCTAAATATTTACAAATTTTAATGACCTATTCTCTCTTTCAAATGAGTCTTATTTAGCATAGGCTAATGATCGAAACCTTCCGCGAAAAACGATAATGAACTATCATCTATTTCACTGCGTTTTATTTAGCATAGGCTAATGATCGACCTTCTGAGAAGAACGATAATGGTACGCGTCATTCACTTTGTTTATCTAAGCACATTGTTCCGAGTTTCGTACGCTTATTCTAATCACTTCTTAAAATTACATATAACAATTTGTTGTATACAGGTTGTTTTAAATTTATATGCCCGTGGTTGAGAAAATTAAAAATATTTTATATTAAAGTGAATTTTGTTTATAATTATCAAATTTTAATTTTTATATCAAATAAAAATATAACAGTATACATAAATAGCATAAAACGTACGCAACGCGTATATATTATAGGTATAGCACTTCTTTTTGTATGGGAAAAAAGCATTGAGCTCGTAATTTAGATACTATAAGAAGTTTTCACTTCTGTCGGCACTCTTATGAGTGCTTTAAATTTTTTTGTCTTTGTGCTTGTGCGAACCATCACTTTATGCCCGCACGACCATAAAGTACTTATACTGTTATGTACTTAGTTGATATCTAAACAATATAATCACAATAATATACTAGTATGGCAATAATTAATATTTTTGTACAAATGTTCGCCAACAAAAAAAAAAGATTTTTCATTGTGTGTTGTTCTGTTAAAGTCTATATTTATGATTTGCGTTGCTGATTGAAGCTATGTAATTAGTACCTAATTAACTGATACATTCCAAAACATTATTAGAAAAAAAAATAAACTGTCAACTTCTTTATAAATATATAATATAAAATATAATAAGGAGTTTTCGTTTTTATCGTGCGATTTGCGCGTATCCTTTTACGATCTCTTTTATTAGCCGAATAGCTTACATCCACCACACAACTAATACGTACCCTATTCCACAGTACAATCGATACACTCCATACCGACCATAAAACAAAACGAAAAAGACTACCGTAAAAGTCAAGTCGATATTTTGATATATATATTTTGCAGTTTTTCCCGACAAAACGACGAAGAAATAACACAAAATGAATTCCCAAATCGGTATTTAGTTCAGGTCGAAGGGCACTTCCACGCTCTCAGCTAAAATCTTACACGTTTTTAACGGGAACAGGAGACTTTGAACTCAAGACTAAAACTACCATCCTGATCGATCACTGGGTGTCTAAAGGGTGAAATCTCAGGGTCTATTTAAGAAAATTAGGTTATTTGCATTTACGGTGAACTATCGCGGTAATATCAGACAGAGAGGGACTAAGGAACGAAATTTGTTAATTAAGTCGATACAATCGGTATGAGCTTGACAAAATTATTGTTCAAATAACTTTTTAGAACATGTAAAACTTTTTAAAATATTTCTAATTCGTATAAATATAACTCCAACTTTGAATGCAACACTGCCAACAGTGTAAATATGTACCGGGTGTCCCAATAAGAATGGCTCTCGGCCATATCTCAGGAACCGTTTATAGTAGAGCTTTGAAAGAAAAAAATTTATAACAAAAGTTACCTCTGGAAAAGCCTGGAAATTATTTTCATAATTGTGGGACCACCGCTAGAGGGCGTAATTGAATATCAAAAATTAAAAAATTTAAATTTTACAAAATTTTCCTAATGAAGGGGCACTGGAAATCCAATAGTCGTATTCTTCATAAAATTCTACGCATATTTGATTTGACAAGTTTGGGTCTACCTTTGGAAATAAGAGGTGGGGGTGAGTGGGAACCTTGTTATGAAAAACTGGCTGTGAGTCCGGTTCTGCTTAATCAAATTTGGCAAACTTGGTCTTGTTGAAGACAGATCTTTTTCGTCAATGTAAAAGTTATGATTTCGAACCAACTTACTGAGTAATATGCCAGCTAGAAGGCGTTATTTAATTTTTTTCAGAAATCTAGTGTTCTTTGGAAAATATTAAATACAAACATGCATTTTTAATACCATATTACAAAATTAGACAAAATTAGCAACAGAATAGCGAAAACCGCATGTTAATACCTTTTTTCTATCTCGAGATATCTTACAAAACGTGTAAATTTAAAAACATAACTGTTACTGTCACCGGTAAACGAAATAATTCATTAAAAGTAGTGTGCTATGGAAACAACAAAGAAACATTTTCCAGCTGTCAACGTATATTAGCTCTTTTCAACGCTTCTCATTTGTTTCGAGCCTCGTTCATATCTCGTATATTAATATTATACACGGATTATACGGCATATTACAGAGGCTCGAAACAAATGAGAAGCGTTGAAAAGCCCTATTACAAAGAAATAAAAACAACTATTTAGTGATGACATAAACGTTCAAATTTTTGTCCATCATTTTCGTTGCAAACATTTACTCTTTCAAGAGTAGATTGAACAGCAGTCTCAATTTCTGCTCTCGATATGCTTTGAATGACGTTTAGTATTCTCTGGATAATGTATTCTAGAGTAGTGTATGATGGGCAACAATTTGAATATTTAGGTCGTCACTAAGTAGTTCTTTTTGTTCTGTGTTATATTTAATTTTAATAGTATTGTTTCTCTTTATATTGTTGTTTTAATTAATTATATTTTTATACGTTGACATCTGGAAAATGTTATTTTGTTTTTTCCATAGCACACTACTTTTCATTAACTTAGTTTACCGGTGATAGTAACAGTTATGTATAAAATTTACACGTTTCTCGAGATATCTTGAGATAGAAAAAAGGTATCGACATGCAGTTTTCGCTATTCTATTGCTAATTGAATCTAATTTTTTAAAGTATGATTAAAAATGCATACTTATATTTAATATTTTCCAAAGAAAACTAGATTTCTGAAAAAAATTAAATAACGCCTCCCAGCTGGCTTATTACTTATTAGGATGGTTCAAAATTATCACGCTTACATTGAAGAAAAAGATCTGTCTTCAACAATACCAGTTTTCAAAATTTGATTTAGCAGAACCGGACTTACAGCCATTTTTTCATAACAAGGTTCCCACTCACCCCCACCTCTTATTTGCAAAGGTAGAGTTAAACTTGTTAAATCAAACATACGCAGAATTTAATGAAGAATACAATAATCGGATTTCCAGTGCCCCTTCATTAGGAAAATTTTGTAAAACTTAGATTTTTTTATTTTTGATATTCAATTACGCCCTCTAGCGGTGGACCCACAATTATGAAAATAATTTCCAGGTTTTCCTGAGGCAACTTTTGTTATAAAATTTTTATTTCAAAGCTCTACTATAAACGGTTCCTGAGATATGGCCGAGAGCCATTCTTATTGGGACACCCGGTACAAAGGACAAATTCTTAGTGATTTACCTAATGCATGTCTAAAAAGGGAATTTGTTTTTGAAAAAACTTTCGAATACAGGGACCTTCTTTTACCCTGAATGTGCTTCAGTAAGAACCCGATGTGACACCCTGTCGCTCCCTCAAAATGTTCCGTCAAGGAATTTTACGCCAAAAAAGTGTAAGTTACGGTCTACAAACAACCTCCCTGTTTTGTTTCCGCTGTTGTTGCATTCCACTTAAAAGTGTAAGCAGTGAATCCGTCAAGGATAAAGTGTGTTTTCGGAAGAAAGTGACACAACCGCTCTTTCTGTTACATCCTCAACAATTATGTCAAAGGATTCTGCGGTAATCAACAGTGTGAATTAGGAAGAAGACGCAACCTCGCTGTTGAGTTCAATTCAACCAATTGCAACTTATCCGCACTTCCACAGCCAGGATTTTGTGTCCAGTGAATTTGTTAAGAGACAGTAGTGCACACACAGACATTTGAAATACTCATTATACTCTTAAGTATTTATTGTAGTTTGTAATGATATGCATTCAGCAGATCGACAGCAGAGAAACGCACGCGTTTCAATACCTCTGCAATCCCTCATTTCCACTTCTACTTCGAGGCGTCCGAGGTAGGGCAGCCGAGATCGTATTTAAGGAGACTAAAGAAGGAGAATAATATTACCTAAAAAATATTAGCGCAGCACTTCCAACGCCATCTGAAGCCTCTGATGATTCAATGACTCAGTCGGAGTATAACTTGGCATTCCCGGGGCTATCACCCGTCAGAGAGTCCGTAGGCTCGGAGGGTGATGCTTCTGATGTCGAGTCTAATACTTTAGACCAAAATCTTCCAAAACGACCAATCACACGCTCTATGTCGGTTGAGTCTGTTCTCTCCTCTGGCTTGCCCTTTCAGGTGCAGAGTAAGAGGAAGAGGAAGAGTCGTAAGAGAGCTAACAGAGCCAAAAAAGTAGACACTCAGGCAGTTGCCAATGTAGAGGTTGCCACAACCTCCATTCCTGCATCTGATTCAGAATCCACTGTCGCTCGGGTTCCTTCGACCCCAGCTACTCATCTCGCTCAGGTTAGTTCGACCTCAGCGTCCACTCTCTCGACCAGTTCTCCTGATAAACAGCCTTCTAGTTATCACTACAAGATCTTGAATATACCACAGGTCTATGATACCCAGAGGAAGTTCAGCCAACTGGTTAACACCAGGGAGCTTCTGGCTGGTGTCTTGATCAACGCCAAATTGGTCCTCAAGGACCGCCTTGCCTTCATCGAGACCAATCGACAGGTTGATCTCAGATCCACCACTAAAAGGCTTCAGGAGAGAACTGGGGAGCCCACAATTGTAATCGAGCCCAAGGGCTCACGTCCTCCACGATCAGAAAAACCACAAAGTATTCCTTAATTGTCAGAATTCCAAATCGTCGTGACTGACATCGATCCTGAGATAACCAAAGAGGAACTCAGCCAAAGCCTCAATGAAGTGGATTTTCCCTTCAACAAAATCCACCGCATCATTTCCAGAAGGACAAATAAACCCACGAGGCTAGTCCGGCTGTACCTCGACTCCGAGGCGCACTTCAAAATGGCCCTTGCTAAAGGCATCTGTATAGATAGCCTAATAAGGACCTGCGAGGCGCCTAGGACCTTTGCCATCGCCCGACCGACTTCCAAATATTGTAGCCGATGCTGCAAAAGCGGTCACGATATCTCCGAATGTGAGCAACGCCGTGAGCAACTGCGGGGGCGGAGACCACAAGGCAGCCGAGTGTCCAAGCCAAAATAACCCAACCTGCCCTAATTGCAAGGGTAAACATCCAGCGTGGCATTCTAGCTGTCCTAAGAGACAGGAGGAGCCACGTACGGTAAAAGAATACAAACCTCTTGCTGTCGAGAGGAGGATACCATCTGCGACACTAAGCGAGGAGCTCAAAATCATCCTCCAATTTACCACCACGTTGCTTCTAAACGTGCTCCCTGATGGTAGGGATATCATTGGTAAATACTCCTCCGAGCTCTCCTCTGCTCTCTTCGGCAACTCAATGGTGCCACACAATAGGAACAACAGGTTAGAAATAACCTTTGTTCCTAACAACTAAGCATTTCCAGTCACATTCAACTGTGTAGTAGGTACAATCAACTGTCAGGGTATTGGTAGAAAAAGAGCCCTAATTAAACACTTACTTCTAGATAACAACATTCAAATTCTCTCTCTAACCGATACCCGATGCAAATCTACACCAAATTTTTCAGGATACACATCCTACCATATTTCCAAAAGCCAGGTCAGTCACGGAAATGGCTTACTCATCCACAATAGTATACCTACCTCCCCTCATATCCTTCCCCCACATATCCAATTTCCTGACATCGATTTCCTGGCAGTTGATATACATGTACAAAATAATAACATCATTACGATAATCTCGTACTACAAACATCCAGAACAGCCCCTTTCCAACCTGCTAATAGAGTACTTTTCATCTCTAAATGCAGCAGTGTTAATGGGCGATTTCAATAGCAGACATACCCAATTCGGTGATACTTCCACAAATGCTTCAGGCAGAAAACTATCCAACATGCTTCTTGATCTGCCCATTTTCCGAGTCACAAACGAAGATGTCACGTTCTTCAGTCACGTGGGAATGTCCATCGTTGACCATATCTTGTGTACCAATACACTATTTGATCTGGTTGATGATGAATGTACCATAGCTGACTCAATAACCTCTGACCACCTTCCATTACTAGTCAAAACTAGCTTCACAGAACCTCGTCAACCAAGAGCTGCAATATTAAAACGAGATTATCGTAAAGCTAACTGGGATCTTTTCCAAGAATACATCAGTCATAATATTCCACAGTTAGGTGAAATGTCGACTATTAATGATGTTGACACAGGGATCTCCAAAATTGAAAGTCTTCTACAAGAAGCTTCCTCCCTAGCCATTCCAATCACAAGATACAATCCATATACTCCAACTCTACCTCCGAGAATAGTCGCAAAGATCAAAATAAAGCGACGACTAATCAGAGTATAAAAGATTCAGAGACCCCCTAATCAAAACAGAATACAACCGACTCTCGGCTTCCATAAAACTGGAGGTCAACAGGCTGAAACAACTACAGTGGATGCGTGTCACCTCTAGTCTGGATTATCGAGACGGTAGTAAATTCTGGAACAACTTCAAAATCCTAACAAGGCAAAAATCTAAACCACATTCACATCTCATTGTCAACGACATCATACTCAATAATCCACAAGATAAGGCTGAGGCTTTTAAAAGCTCACTTCAGTCAGTCTTTATCACTCCTAACTACCCCAACTTTGATGAGCGACATAGACGCACTGTCGAGCTGAGAGTGGAAGATATACTCGAAACCCCTATCCAGCACATGGCAGCTTACCCTCATCCGATGGTAGCTCCCGTGCAGGATGAAACCGTCAGGCAGATGTGTAATTTTGGCAAAAACACATCTCCTGGCCCTGATGGTATCCACAGAAGATGCCTCAAAAAACTTCCTGAGAGTATTATCCCGCTGCTAACACAAACAATCAATGCCTGCCTCAAGCTGTGCTACTTTCCAGCCTCATGGAAGGTAGCCAGTACTGTTATGATTCCCAAACCGGGAAAACCCCCCACCAGCACTGAATCCTATAGACCAATATCTCTACTTAACACTCTAGGTAAAGTCTACGAGAGGATCCTTAAGGAGAGACTCGTAGAATTCCTAGATGACAACCACCTTCTTCCCAGCTTCCAATTTGGATTCAGAGCTGAACATTCCACGCGTAATGCATTGATTGAAGCAGCCACCTTCATCTCCCAAGCAATCAACGAGCGTCAAAAACACGCAATAGGCATATTTCTAGATGTCCAAAAGGCCTTCGATCAAGTCTGGCATGCCGGGCTGATTGAAAAATTACGCCGTTTTGTACTGCCAATAACTCTTATCAAAATCATACACTCCTATCTCTCAGATCGAACAGTTCGCGTCAAAGTCGCAGAAATATTATCCACCTCCTTCACTCCACAAGCGGGAGTGCCACAAGGCTCAGTACTAGCCCCAATATTATACACAGTTTACAACAGTGACGTTCCCAAACCATCTAGACGATCCGAGTCAGTCCTACTATTTGCAGATGATACTGCCCTTCTCACCGCAGGCTCTTCAAGGGGCACTCGTGTAGAGCCCTCTGTATTCGAAAAAGCTCAAACATTGCTGGACAAAATGGTCAGATGGTGTAACAGGTGGAGAGTCACGCTCAACGCCACGAAAACCCAGATGATCGCCTTCAGACATCCTAATAGCCGATCCTCCTTCGAGGAGGCTAGGATCGTTCTCCAGGGAGAGAGGCTCGAATATCGACCTTCAGTGGTCTATTTGGGAGTTCACTTCGACTGGACTCTCAACTGGAACACTGACGTTACAAACACCTTAAACAAGGTAAGGAAGAGAGCTTGTCTCCTGGGAGCACTTTCTGGAAGGTTTGGAGGTACGTCCAGCAAAACACTTGTACACACGTACAAAACCTTTATAAGACCGATAATCGATTACAGATCGTGCCTCTACACTCTGCTAAAACCACGGGCCAACAACAGAATTGCCGCCACAGAACGCAGGGTTCTGAGGAAGTGCCTGAGGAAGGGAAGGTTGTATCCGTCTGCACTAGTACATCCACTCGCTAAAGTCCCCAAAATAGTCGACAGAATCCGTTCTCTCGGCAGCAAGTATACAATGCGAGTCATCAACGGCTCTAACATTAGAGCCAAAAACATCCTAAAAACACCTTGCAATAGGCGCGGTTTTAGACTCACCGGGATTCCCAAAAATAAAGTTCCGTTCCCTCCGGCTAAACTTCTTCAATCAGCTAGAAACGAACTTCCCGATGAGTTCCACGAAATTTTAGAAAACACTCCCCTACTATATCGCAGATAACCAAACTGCATCCCAAAAGCTGAATCCAAGAGCCGTTCCACTAGTGACAGCTACCTTCGCTGCTTGGCGGGTATCTAATATAGAGATTAGCACAAAACAGAACATAGCACTTCTTCTCGCTCGCTCCCGCTCGCTCCAGCTAGCCCAGCACTTAGCAAAAATCACCGTCTAAACCCACACTTCTCAACAACACGCTTCTCCCTTTGGAAACAACCATGTTCCATACACTCCCGCAAAAAAAAAGGGAGTTCCAGTACCCTGAAGAGGCTTAAGCCTAAACGGGGATTAAATAACATGTCTTGATTGTTGGAGAATAATCAGTCTTGCGGCAATCAAGCTCTGAACTCCCTGGCTAACCAGTGTAGTGAACAGGTGGGCCAACCTGAGTGACGGAATTCTGTATTGAGGTGATCCGCCGCTCGTAATTGAACGGGATCCGTGTAGCCGTGAAGTGAACAGCTACCGCCAGCTCCGATCGGAGTTGTATGGTTGTCCGTATAGTTATTGATAATTTCATTGTGGGAGTGTTCGTGCCTTACACTTGAGTGAAGTGTAAGGAGCTACGACTCTGAGCGTAATTTCTTCTTATATTCCATTAATTGCATTTTCTTTTGATAGTAATAAACACAATTTTATTATTCTTTTGCAGACATCCAACAACGGAACCGGCCGAAGACAGAGTTATTTTATTTTATTTCGTTATTTTTAATTTTCAACTGTATAAATATCCTCAATATATCATTTATTTTATTTTAACCTGTGTTTTACTGAGTATGTTGTCCTGAAAGAACTACCCGTTATAAACTGGCGCCTGAGCAGAGTGAAAAATTACTTAAGTAAACGTCACAAATTGACGCCAAAAAATTAATAAAATGAGACAGACAAAGACACAGACTCAGTTACAGGTACTACTGCAGGTACGTCGTGGATAAATCACTTTTCCAAAGAGCAATTGCAGCACGAAGCCGAAAAATTCGACTTAGATTCCAAAGGAACCGTCGACGAGTTAATATCAAGACTCAAAACCTTTTAAAGATCGCGGGGAAGCGACAGGAACAATAAAAAAAGTCAAAACTTCCAAGGAAGCTGAATTCGAGATACTGACCTAGGAAATTTCGGTCATCAGAAGACAATTACAGGACTTACCAGTACCGAAACAAATGGGACAATCAGAATTGCTAAATCAAGTACGGAAGTGGAACACACATTTCGACAAGAAACCTTCGGATGCAATAGAGTTAATAAAGTTTATAGAGAGGATAAATGAGCTAAGCCTGGTCTACGAGATTGCTAAGCAAGATCTGCTAAAAGCAATACCAGAATTGTTGGGAGACCATACATTGTTATGGTACCGAAACAATAACAAAAATTGGAAATCATGAACAGACTTCAGCGAAGATTTTAAAAAAGATTTCCATCCCTGACTCCTGAGTGTATTTTTTGAATTTTGTTTCTGTTTATGATATAGGTTTGTTAGATATATTTGTGTATATGTGTTGTTTTATATTGTTTTGTTCCTCTTTATTCCCTAGTTTGTTGCAATGTACGTATTTCTCTCTCTTCAATAAATTGTTAGTACTCTTTGTAATAACTTTTTGAACAAACAGTGTCAAAACATACTTATATTACAGATAATAGCCTCATACTTTTACAACCAGCAGCATGTCAATCATTACAATCATCTCTCTTTTAGGACATGTTCGTCCTATTGTTATGTTGTAGATATTATTTTATCTAAATATATGGTACATACAATAGAAATACCACAAAATCTCAAATCAACGTATAAAATCAAGAGGTGGGAATTATAGTCTACGTTAATTCTTAAAAAATGATGCAGTTAGATCCAAATATATTTTAACGGAATTATTCAAATATCAAATTAACAAACGATGTGGAGATATAACAATTATTGTTTATTAAATGTCTAAATTTAGCAATACACAACAAAAGTATTTTAAAAGAATTTGTTAATTGTCGCAAATTTCTAGTTCATTTATCATTAAAATTTGTAGAATTTTAGAAAAAAATAAAAAAGACAATTGAGGATAAAGTTTTTTACGGTGATTGGCTGCTGACTACTTTTTGTATTTTTTTCTATTCTCTTATCTACTATATTATATTAATTATGATTTCACTACCTGCATAGTCACCTTCAGTCACCTTCAGTCACTGAAGGTGGATATGAGCTATTATCTCCGATTTCGTTGAACTTCCATCGATTTGTATGAAAATTAGTAAGTGGTTAGAGAATATCTCAAGTAACAAAGGTGAAATGGTGCCAACTTGCGCTTTTACCCTGGGGTGGATGCCACCTATGGTGGTAACTGGATATTTACTATACTGGAATGGGGTTGACTATCAGGAATACCCTATATACTCATAACTACTTTATTTTGTTTGATGTAATACCATATAAATGTATTCAGTTGATAGGTGATTACATTTTTCTGCTCTAACGGCAGCAACCTCCCAAACCTAACTAACTAATTCGACTGACCCACTAATGACTCAAATCTGATCGTGTTCCCATATTTATCAAATACTTCGTTTTGTAAATATGTTTGTATATATTCTCGTTAGTGTGTCAAAATGAATAATCGACCTTGTTGATCTTAGCAAAACGTGGACTTTAGCTAAGGTGTTCTACTTTGCAATTATTATAACAAATATGCGTAATGTTTATTGTTTTATAAATAAATATCTAACGAATACTTTAAGGTAATTTAAGGATTTCTAAAATATCTAAATAATGAAATAAATTATATCATCCCCCTTAGAAAAGAAAATTTTCTGAGCCATGTACCGTGCTTCCTTTTTCCTCCCCGAAGAGAAGAAAATTTTCTTACTATCATCATCAACTGACTACGTTATATGTATAGATTTATACAAATTTTTACAAAAAAAAATATGTAAACAAAATTTGCAAATAATACAATTCATTTCACTAATTATCAAACATCGTCTATTCTTACTGGTAGGGGAGCCCAAGCGGGGATTTTTGCAGTTACTCGAGCGCGTCAGATTATCATATGGGGAGAAACGTGGTACCCTGCAGATGTACCTCTGCCATATATTGGCTCTTAACACAGGGGAGTTCGTTTAGGGGGGCCCGAAAAAAAAAATCAATCCTTAAAAATACTCGAAATTGTCAGATTAAGATAAGGTAAGTTAAGTACATGCAAAACAGTATATATTTAAAAAATCTGACGATTTGAGCAGGGCGTAAGGGAATTGGTGAGTCACAAAGTTTCACAAGAAAAAGGCGAATATTTCGCGAAATAAACGTCAGATCGAAAAACTAAAAACTACATGTTCAATATTTTTCAAAAATCTATCGATAGATACCAAACACGACCCCTCGTAGAGAGGGGTGGGGGTAAATTTTAAATTTTAAATACAAATCCCGCGATATTTAGCAAAATAAACATCAGATCGAAAAACTGCAAAATACACTTATTTAATATTTTTGAAAAATATATCGAATGGTACCAAACACGACACCCCACGGAGGTGGGGTGGGGGGTTACTTTAAAATCTTAAATGGGAGCCCCCATTTTTTATTGCAGATTTGAATTCTCTGCATAAAAATAAGCAACTTTTATTCGAAACATTTTTTCGATTTATGGATAGATGGCGCTATATTCGGAAAAAACGATTAATGGAAATGGAAAATTAAATTAAAAAATGGCAAGCGCCCGCTAAAATGGAAAATTTTACTTAACTTTTTTTGGTTTTAGGACCTAATAATCACAACCCAATAGGTCCCCAAAGCGCTCGAGTGACTGCACATTTAGCATACTTTGCTCCCCTACCATACTTATTGCTGTTCTTAATCTTGCCAAAATCTATACTCGGAAATTGTATTTTATACTTTACTTTGATTTCAGAGGTCTAAAAAAAATTACAACTCCTACATTTGAACTTACTTGCTAATTCTACTTCTTTACTAGACCTTTAAGACAAATCTTTTGATCTTCTCCCACTTAATATTCTTCTATTAAAAATTATTTTTTTTTTCTTATTCTTCTTCTTGTCTGGTACTTCACAATAATTACATATTTCTTCATTTTCTTTATACTTAGTACTTTCTTCATCGTGTACTATTAAACAAAAATCTTCTTCTTCTTCATGTTTCTTCATTATTTCTTTATCATTTACTTTATATTTCATATATCTTCCTTCCTATATTCGTATTATTTTCATAATTCTTCATTTATATATATATCATTTACTTCATAAATTCTTCATTTTCTAACCCTTACCTACTTGATGGGTAGTTTTTCGCAACTTTATACCCTTGAATTTGCTTCCGGTTCTTTTGCACGTCCTTAGTCGTGAGAAGGTTTGTTCCAAAAAGGCAAAATGGATAGTTGTGCGCTTACAAAAAAGCTTCTACATCTTGCATCCCTAAATTCCTGTCTGATCTGATATACTCAGTCTAGGTGAGATCCAGTTAGTTTCAAAACACGAAATGGGTATGCTAATATCTTCTAATTTTCATTTTGTACCTTTTCCTTGACAAGAGTTGGTTTTTATTATCTAAACTGTCTTTAATTGTACTTTATTATAAAATATTTATACTAAAATTCGACCGATATTAAAAAATTTAAATAAAAAAGTCGGTATCAAAAAAAATTCAGCATTCAATTATGAAAAAAAATCGAAAGAAAGTGTTAATAAAAATGGACCACATTCTGTTAAAAAATATCATGAAATCTCCTACTAATGAAAATCTCCTGAAATATCTTGAAAAACTCCTATACATAAAGAAAATTTCAGCTTGCAATTGCTGAGTAATTAATATTAAGTCTGGACGTCCATTAAAATATTTACATAAAAACTACTAATGAGAAAAACCTACAATAGCTAATTAATCTAAATTTTTTTTACTAGCTAAATAGAAGTTCAGTTTCTTCACGCGAATAGTCACTTTTACGTCACAAAACTAATCTCTATTTCTTTAATTGAAATACAGTCTTACATGACCTCATTCGACTAAAATAAGTATATCTATATTATAGAAATTTAAAGTTATTTTATATATTTTACTAATAATTATGTTACTTGAAGCCATACAAAGTATTCTTCTTAAATAGTACTTTTTACTGTAGGTACTGTAACTTTCTGTATACTGTAGGTACAAAATTCTCTTCAATTCTATTTTTCCATATCTTTTGACATTAATCTTCTTCAAATTATCCTTAATACTTGTATTTCTTCTAAGATAACTTTTTAAGTCTTAATTTTCCACATTCTTTTGTCTTTTTCCTCAAACGGGATTTTCTTTTTCTTTAATATAACTCCGTTACTTCAGTGTATTTATATAACTTGTTTTATTTTTTTTTCTTCTTATATCAGTTCATCATCATTTCTTAACTGACTTTCTTTTCGTCACAAATCATTGTATAAAAATAATTCACTCTCTCACGAGAAAATTCGTTTACTCAATAAAAATTCCATGTCATTATGGTAGTAGTTGCTCTCACGAGGACGAATTTTATTAGTCCTATGTACGTGGTATAATCACTTTGTATAAAAAATTATTTCTTTTCCGTAGTCATTTTTAATTTTTCCTTTTCAGGGTATGTTCCTTTGTCTTGTCATATTTATCATAAGTAAAAATCTTTGCATTTACGTGCATTTCTCAACAAAAATTTCCATTGATTGAGACATTTCCGTCTCCAATATAAGTCCTTTATGCTGGATTTTCCAATTTCTCCAACATCTTAAAATATTTTCTTTTATCTTTCCTTATAAACATATTGTTCGAATACTAATGTATTTTTCAGGCTAATTTTATTTATCATAATAAACTTTCTTCGTAAAAATTTGTCGCTTTAGCGAATTCCTATGTAGTTCATTCGTTTCAATTTTCAATATCAAACACGTCATATCATCATAATATTATAATAGAAGTACTTAGTTTAAAAATAGTAAATACTGTTATAAACAAAATAACTTCCTTATGCAAAATGTGCAGAAAAAGCAGAAATACATCAATCAAAATAAACTTATTTACGTACTCGTATGGTTAAAAATAATTATATTATTTCTTATGATATAATATATACGAATTGTTATATTTCTATTAAAATAAAACAATCGATTAAGATTATCTATATATCATGATATGTAATTCTCAAAACAAAATCTTCTAAATTAGTGAAATACTTCTAAAACTTAATAATATACGAAAAAAAATTTTTACCTAATTTAATTATATTTAAGTGAAAATTAATAATTCTAGTTCTTCTTAAATGATTATATTTATATTATATTAATAAAAAAAATTCATATCTGTGAGACTGTATATGCAATTTAAAAAATAGCTAAAAAGTTACTCACAATTACACATCTGTCCACTAGGTATTCTCCATTCCTTTCCATTTTTGTCATCTTGACGTTTGGGCGACATGGGACCATGTCTCCAAACCTTCGTCCATGTCGATGTCTAACATTTAGACTCCCTTACGTTGGCCTCTCCAACTCCATACAGTCCGTCCCATTCCTTATACCATTCTCCATCTAACGATACCAATTAATATGAGGATTGGTACTTTACCCCAAATTTTCTTCGTTTCCTCCAGTTCTTTGCCATCTTTGTTCCTGTTTTCTACTGCCTCAGAAGTCCAGTCCGTCTCTCAGGTCGCCATATGGTGGTAACTGGATATTTACTATACTGGAATGGGGTTGACTATCAGGAATACCCTATATACTCATAACTACTTTATTTTGTTTGATGTAATACCATATAAATGTATTCAGTTGATAGGTGATTACATTTTTCTGCTCTAACGGCAGCAACCTCCCAAACCTAACTAACTAATTCGACTGACCCACTAATGACTCAAATCTGATCGTGTTCCCATATTTATCAAATACTTCGTTTTGTAAATATGTTTGTATATATTCTCGTTAGTGTGTCAAAATGAATAATCGACCTTGTTGATCTTAGCAAAACGTGGACTTTAGCTAAGGTGTTCTACTTTGCAATTATTATAACAAATATGCGTAATGTTTATTGTTTTATAAATAAATATCTAACGAATACTTTAAGGTAATTTAAGGATTTCTAAAATATCTAAATAATGAGATAAATCCCATTATACACCCCTTCTCGGGGTTGAAAATTATTTTATTAAAAATAACCAGATTAAATCGATAGAGGAGGAAGTTCTAAGCAAATTTGTTATATAAAGTTATTTTGAGTTATTAAAGATCAAAGATTTTAATTTTTCGTCAGAAAAATGCATGTTTGTAACCGATTTTTAAAGCTAATAAAAAACGAAATAAACTTCTTACTAGAAAAACCTTTTAATGTTAACTAAAAGTAAGATATAGGTAATTGAATGTATATTTTTATCGGCGAGTACCCAAATCTAAGTATTAAAGCTTACCTAAATAACAGGAAATTGATGCATATTGTAACATAAACTTATAAAACATTTGTCAAAATACTTAGAAATATCTATCAAATGAGCCCCCGAAAAAGTCGATAGCTTAAAAATTTATGCACCAAAAATTTATCTTTTAAAATTTTTTCCAAAAAATAATATTGTTTTTTTTTATAACTCCGTCACTATTTACGATATCAGATTCACCTAAAAATCGTTTGAAAGTTAATTCCAAGGGCTATTAAACCACGATGAATGTAATCTATTATACTGCTTAGTTTTTTTTTAATAAAAGGTTAAATAGCCCCCGTTGCATGGTTCTCGCGGCAAAATTTAAGCTTTAAACGTTTCTATCTCGGTTATTTTTTACCCTAGAGAAACAGTAAAACAGGTAAAACATTTGTCTAAGAAAAAATTAGTTGGTTATACAATAATTTTTTACATATATTGAGTATTTTTTGAGTTATTATAAAAAGGTGAAAATTAAAATAATTTTAAAAATTCTGATTTTTTGTGTGTGTGTGTGTGTGGAGAGAAAGAGATGGCGTTAGACAAAGCGTCTTTTTGCCACAGAATTTTGTTATAGATATGTTTAAATTTTTATCTTAGAATCATTTATAAACTTGATTAAGATATTAAATATAGATTTGTCAGAATAAGATAAAAGATTGCTGATGCTAACTGGAAGGCTAATGTTAAGGTTAATTAAACCTAAATATAAGTTTTGAGTCTGATCCCTATGATTAAGACAATCCAAGAATACATGGTTCAGATCCCCGATGGACTCATAGTTACACGGACAGAAGGGAGTTTCATAGATTCCAATCCTATGTAGATGCTCTGGAAAAAGGCCATGGTTAAGTTTTAGCCGGGTTATTAATGAGGAATGTACTTTGTTATAATTGTAGTTAAAATGAGGTATACATTTGGGTAATAATGGGTGAATAGAAAAGTAATGATTTCTTGATGTCTGCTGAACATCTTCGTATTTGGACCTCCATCTTTCCCTGCCAACACTTCTGATAACAGAAAATAGGTCTTTGAAGTTGAAAATGTTTGTGATTTCTGGTATCTCGGATGTATTTTTTGCCATTCCGTCCACTATTTCGTTTCCAACCACTCCGCTATGTCCTTTAACCCACAGTAAAGTAACTGTTTTTTTAGTGGATTTTAGATTATGTAATGTTTTTTTGATATCAAGAATACTGGAGTTTTGGAAATTATCTAATGGATGGCTACAAATAGCTTGTAGTACTGCCTGAGAGTCTGAGACTACTACAACGTTCTCGCAATAATTAGAAGCACACCAAGTTAGTGCTTTCTGTATGGCAGCAGCCTCGGCTGTAAAAATAGAACAGCAATCCGGAATTCGGTATTTTTCTGCATAATTGTTGTTTGAAACAAAAAATGCGAAACCAGTACTTTCATCTGTTTTTGATCCATCTGTATAAATTACTGTTAAATTTTTCCCTAATTTGTTTAGTATGGATTTAAATATAAGATTTGTTAAAGTTGGCAAGTCTGAATAAGATGGCATTATAATGGTTGGTTTGTCTATCAGAACTTCAAAGTCATGTTCGAAAATAGGAAATTTTGGTAGCTGTGAAATATAAGGTTGGTAAAGATTCGTATCGATAAAAGATTCTGTAAGAGGAGGCGAATTTTTTATCCACAGTAAGAATTTGTTAAATTTTCTGTCGAAAGCAGACCTATTTTGTGAACCATAGTTGTATTAAACGTTCTGTATTTTATTAGACATTTGTTTGCTAATATTTGCCTACGTATGTATAAAGGTGGTTCTTGAGCTTCTGCTAGAACTGCATGACTTGGTGAGGACATCATAGCTCCTAGACAGATTTTTATAGATTTATATTGTATTCTGTCTAGTGTTAAAAGATTTGTTTTGCAAGTAGAACCATAAAGAATACAGCCATAATCTAGAATGGATCGTATGTAGGATCTATAAAACATTAAGGAAATATATTGGTCTGCACCCCAACTTTTTTTGGAAACGAAACGCAGAAGGTTAATTCCACGCTCTGACTTTTGTTTCACATATTTTATATGGCTAGACCACAAGAGTTTTTTATCTAGGATCATGCCCAGATACTTATACTCTTCTTCTAAGGGAAAAGCATAATCACCTATATGGCATTTGCCTCTGATTTTTTGTCTACGTCTTGTAAAACATACAATCGAAGACTTATCTTTTGATATGCTAAATCCCATGTTTTTAACCCACCTATCTATATTCCTAAAGTTACGTTTTAGATTAAACATACAATCATCGTAGGATTTATGGCTGGTATATAAACATATATCATCGGCATACTGTATTATTTTACATTTGTCATCTATCAGGTCATGCAGATCTGCAGTGTAAACATTAAATAACAAAGGGCTTAGAATTGAGCCTTGTGGAAGACCGTTATATAATATTCTTGGACCGTGTAATACATTATTATGGTCACGTAAATATATTTTTCTGTTAACATACAAATTTAATATATTTACAGATAATCTTTTATCGATACCACATGCCACCATTTTTGAATATAATATATCCAAATCAACCACGTCATACGCACCCTTTAAATCTATAAACAAACATAGCATAAATTCGTTCTTTGAGAAGCAAAGTTGAATATCCGAAACTAAATGTATGAGAGCATCAATTGTGCCTCGACCTCTACGAAATCCATACTGTGAATAGGGAAAAACTGCTTTACTTTCTAAAAGATGTTCTACTCTCAATTTTATTAGTCTTTCAAGAGATTTTGTTACACATGATAATAAGGAGATGGGCCTATAAGATGATGGAAGTTCTGGATTTTTGTTGAATTTAAGTATAGGACATATGACTATATTTTTTAAAGTGTCGCAATATTCTTGTTTCAACCACCAATTATTAAAGATTTGTAAGAGAATGTGTTTAGCATTTAATGGCAATTTGTCCAATATTTTATAGGTAAAACCATCTAAACCAGGTGCTGTATTTCTGCTTTTTTTAAGAGCAAACTCTAGTTCTGAAAAAGTAAAAGGTTTTGCCATGTGATCTATGTTAGTATTAAAACGAAAAATGTCTATGTTATTATCAGCAATATTACCTGGGGCAGATGAAGGTGCAAGTTGATCTAGTAATTTATTAATGAGATCTTCAGAAAGTTGTGGTTTCTTATTGTATTGATTATTGTTGGAAAATGATCTTACAGTTCTCCAAATTTTTGAGAGAGGAGTACTTTTGTTCAAGCTATTTAAAAAATGAATCCAGCTACATTTTTTTTTCATTTTAAATAACCGTCTGGTTTGGGCTGCAATGTTTTTATAAATTATGTAATTATTATAGTTACTTTGCATTCGGTATGCTTTTAAAGCTTCTGATCGTTTTTTTATTATATGTGTACATTCCTCATCCCACCAATAGGGCCTTGGGGTTGAAGGAGTAAAGGATTTCTTTATGGGCATAGATTTAGAGGCGACAATGGAAATAGTTTGAAAAAGTTGAGCTGTCTGCTCATCGTTTGAAAGATCATCGGTTGTTGAAAAGGTAGAAAGTTGATTCTCTAAATATGTATGGAACAGTTTCCAGTCAGCGCGGGATTCATTCCATTTGGTTGATGGATTAATAAGAAAAGAAGAAGGATTAATTTTAAGTTCTATTTTAATAGGAAAATGATCGGATCCCAGTGTGTCAGAGTGTACTGACCAGTTTATACGGTTTGTTAATGTAGCTGATGTGATAGTCAAATCAACGGCAGACTGATTCCCACTTGGACCGATTCTAGTAGGTGTTCCGTCATTTTGAAAGACTAGTTCGAGAAAATCCATACTTTCGACTAAAGTTCTACCATTACGGTCATCCGGGATCGGACCCCACATGCAATGGTGGGCATTAAAATCACCACAAAAAACTGTTTTATTAAAATCAAATTGTTTGAATAAATGTATCCAATCTGTTTTATCTACTCTGATGTCAGGAGGTCTATATATATAGACACAAAAGATATATTAATTTTATTAAGTAAGACTGCACACACTTCTATTCCACTATTAAAATTATAGTTAATATTTATTATTTGATAATCAATGCTCTTTAATATGAAAATACCTACGCCACCATATCCGCTGTCACGACATTTTGAAACAAAATTATATCCTTTTAATTTAAAATCCATTTGGCTTTTCAACCAAGTTTCGGATAAAATAATAATATCTACATGAAAATTATTAATATAATTTACAAGATTATCCCTATTGCTAACTAAAGATCTACAATTCCATTGTAAAATATTTAATAATGATTGACTAGGCTGATTGTTTTGGCACGTGGCAGAAATATGTGGAAGTAACTTTTGCAGATGAAAGGCAGAATACCATTGTGACACGTGGAAGAAATATGTGGAAGTAACTTTTGCAGATGAAAGGCAGAATACCATTGAAGACATTGAATGCCAAACAGGACCCCCGATTACCATTGAAGAAGTCACGTCAGCTATTAAAACAACTAAAGATGGTAAAGCTGTAGGGCCTGACCAGTTTTATGTAGAATTCCTAAAACTTATGGATGAACAAGGAATAAAATGGATAACAACCGTATTCAACAAAATATACGTAACTGGAAAAATACCCCAAAGCTGGTTAAAGTCGACCTTCGTAACTTTACCCAAAAAAGTAAATGCCAAAACATGTGAAGACTACAGAACAATTAGCCTAATGAGCCACTTACTCAAAACGTTTCTGAAGGTGATACATGGCAGAATATATAAAAAATGCGAACAACAGATATCATGGACGCAGTTTGGATTCCGCGATGCCTTAGGCACCCGAGAGGCTCTATTCGCTGTCCAAGTGCTTATGCAAAGATGCAGGGATGTTGACTGTGAAGTGTATATTTGTTTTATCGACTACAAAAAGGCGTTTGATAGAGTAAAACATGATAAACTCATAAACATCTTGAAAGAAGCGGGAGTAGATGATAGAGACTTGAGAATCATATATAATTTGTATTACAACCAAACTGCCAATATTAAAGTGGAAGACCAATTAACAGAGGCAGTCTCCATAGATAGAGGAGTGAGGCAAGGATGCATCCTGTCCCCGGTGCTGTTTAATATATACTCTGAATGTATCTTCGAGCAAGCGCTGGGAGAACTACAGGAAGGCGTATTAGTCAACGGAGTGCGTCTGAACAACATTAGATATGCCGACGACGCTGTAGTTTTTGCAGACAGTCTAGATGGTTTGCAAAGAATAATGTCGCGCATATCAGATATAAGTAGAGAATACGGACTTGATCTCAATACGAAAAAAACAAAGTATATGGTAGTCAGTAAGCGCGAAATATTAAATACACAGCTTTTGGTTAACCAACAACTAATTGACAGGGTCGACAGCTACGCATACCTTGGTACCAACATAAACAGCCAGTGGGACCACTCAAGTGAAATAAAACAACGCATAGGAAAAGCGAGATCAGCGTTCATAATGATGAAGTCTCTTTTCAGAAGCCACGATTTACCTCTTGCTACCAAAATCTCTATCATCAGATGCTATGTATTTTCTACGTTATTATACGGAGTAGAGGCCTGGACACTTTCCGAGGCTTCTTTGAGAAAACTCGAGGCATTTGAGATGTGGTGTTACAGGCGCATTTTGAGAATTTCGTGGGTGGATCGTGTGACTAATATTGAGGTTCTACGTAGAATAGGCAAGGAATGCGAGATTATTAACATAATCAAAGAGCGCAAACTAGAATATCTTGGCCATGTTATGAGGAATGAACAGAGATATGGCTTGTTGCAACTCATTCTTCAAGGCAAGGTATTTGGAAAGAGAGGACCAGGGAGAAGAAGAATATCTTGGCTTCAAAACCTGAGAAAGTGGTTTAATACATCGACAACCGGACTATTCAGAATAGCAGCAAGCAAAGTTAGGATAGCCATGCTGGTCGCCAACATCCGGAACGGATAGGCACCTTAAGAAGAAGAAGAAGAAGGCTGATTGTGTTTATCCATTTGGAAGTTAGTGACTGCTGTCATTAAAACTAGTCCCTATATTATCCGTTTCTGTGTTAGTACCTGTATCTTCTAGATTATTAAAAATAAGTTTTCTTAATTCATTTTCTAAATTGCATATGGGTTGAGATTGATTAGTAGTATCTATGAGTTGGTTTATATGAGATGTCACAAGAAATATAAGTTTCTCTTTATAGTCAATAAATTCGTCCCTGTAAGGATTAGGGATTATCGGATTAGATTTAGGGGTGGGTCTTTTGCTAGTTGAGGCAGAGGAATGGGGTAGAATTGGAGGAGAAGTTGCTTTAAGTTTATTAGCTGTATTTGTTGTGTTACTAAATCTTTTTGCCGGATTATTTAATGTGAAATTAGAGGTATTGTTAGTTGGGTTAGGTAAGCTTGGAAAATTAGTAATGTTATTTAAAATAGCAAATCTATTATTAGTAGTTATTTTTGCGTAGTTCGGGTTGTTATATAGTTGCTCTGCTTCTTTGAAATTTATATTTTCTGTTGCCATTATTGTCTTGATTTTTCTGTTTCTCGTATATTGGACACTTTCTTGACAACGAGGTGTGCTCGTTAGTTTTACAATATATGCATAGATTATTTCCACTACAATTTTCTTCTGTATGAGAAGTGTCTGTACATTTTTTACATTTACTCTCCTTGGATTTACATAATCTAGAGCTGTGTCCGTACATAAGACATTTGTAGCATTGCACCACTGGATGCACGTAAGGATCAACTACGAAGTTACATAAGTTAATTATTATGTTTTGGGGAACTTCATTGCCCAAAAATTCTACAATAATTATTTGTCTAGGTACTAATTGAGTAGTACCGTCGCTGTTGGTTATTTTTCTTTGCATTCTTTGTACATTCACCACCTGCTTTTCAGAAATGATTGCGTCTTTCAGGTAATCCTCCGAAAAGAACGTGTCAACCATTCTGACTACGCCCTTTCTGTGCGTGTAAAATTTAGGGATATATGCTATTAGATCGTTTTTATTTATCAATTCATGATTAATTAATTTATTTGCTGCAGAATAAGTTTTTAATATGACTTTTACCCTACTAATACCTACCGTTTTTATGTCTACTACATCATGTTTTATTAAATGATCATTTAACAAAAAAGAACCGACCCTGATTGGAAATAATCTTCCAATACTAGAATTTTTATGTTCAATATAAACAAAGAATGGTGCCTTGTCATCAGATTTATACCTATTATCAAAATCGATTAAATTATTTACAGACCTGTTGTTATCCATATTAGTTTTTTTAGAGTTGTTTTGGTCAGGCGGTTCGCCAGAACCTATTGACTCTGCTTCCATATTTACCTAGTTTTTGTTGAAAAACTTTATGACTCTAATATATCAGTTTATTAGCACTAATTAAATAAATTCACAAAATATCACAATAGCAATTATTTTGAAAACACCGAAGCCAATAATATTGGAGCGACCTTCACTCTATGATTGTCGAAACGATACTGCTGATTTTTTAAATTGCATGTTTTTTCAAAATATGCATTCTAACCCGGTCAAAATTGTTGAAATCATTACTTATGCTAATATAAAGAAATTCTTGTAAGGATTACTATAAATTTTAATTTTTGTGGAAATGGCATATTTTATTTTCTACTTTTTCCTAAAACATTCGAAAGGGTTCTCTTATTTTCGAGTAGGTACTCGTCGAAAACAATACATATTCAATTGCTTATAACTCACTTTGAATTAACATTAGTTTAGTTCTTTAAGTGAAGAGTGTATTCAATTTTTTATTATCTTCAATTGTGGTAATAATAACTTTTTTGTACAAGCTTATAGTTTGTGAGTTATACGTGAAAAACAGGTTTAAAACATGCATTTTTTTACGAAAAAAAAATCTTTTATCTATAATAACTCAAAAAGTATTGATTTATGTTAATAACTTTATATAACAAATATTGCTTAAAATTTGTAACTCTATCGATTTATGGTATTATTTTTAATAAAATATTTTTACCCCCGAGAAGGAGTGACATCCACCCCCAGGGTAAAAGCGCAAGTTGGCATCATGTCATCTTTGTTCATTGGAGGTGAATCGGAGGTGAAAACCTTTAATCACTGCACTATTCATTATGATGCAGATTTTCATTATGATGCAGATTTTTTACTCATAGAGTAGTGATCACAAGGCGGCTCGGTTCGTATCCCTCATAGTCGCTTTATAATGACCATCATTAAATGCTCGTTGCATAATATACCTATTATTAATTAAGTGCCATTCTATTATAGGCAAATATTCTAATCTTGAAATCCCAAACAAAAATTTAACGATCCAAAAGCAATCGATCCATAATAAAACAGATACAGTTCAAAAATTGAGCAAGGAAACACAAGATTTAATAAAAAAGAGACAACAACTTGTGCAAAACCGAACACAGAATCGTCTGCAAAGGAAGGGGATACAGGATGGGAAACAAAGAAATAAAAATACTCTGTTACGCAGACGACGAAATATTGTTAGCTCAAGATTAAGATATTCTGCAAAGATTAGTTCACATAATATGTAACATAAGAGCAAAAAAATTCAATATAAAAATTTCACCTCAGAAAACATAAAACAGCAGTAATTGGTAAAGAAACAATTAGATGTAAAATAGACCGACATCAAATATCATCCAATAACATCAAATAGATAGTAAAGAGATTAGAAGACAATGTAACGTACAATGTATAAGCGAATGGACACTAAATAGAAAAAAAGAATGGAATAACCACATAGGCAGATTGGGGGAGACACGTGTGGTCAAAATAGTAAGAGATAAATCAGCAATCAATTGAGGAAGTATCGGCTGACTGCGCAAAAGATGGAGTGACGACTTTCCATAGGGGTATCAATCCGCCAATGAACAATCAGAATTGTTTATAAAGAGGAAGAAGAAGAAGAAGAAGAAGAAGAAGAAGAAGAAGAAGAAGAAGAAGAAGAAGAAGAAGAACTTAAAAAAACATGAAAACCAATTTTAAATTTAATTTTGCGAAAATCGATTAAAATTCTTGAAAAGTACCAAGTTTTAATATTTACTGTTCTTGTTTGTTCCATTTTCTTGTTTACCATAATTGTAAAACGAAATTACTCACCTCTACAGCCTAACAAATTACAGTACACAAAATCCAACGCCTTCTCACACCCACTAAATTTAAGCAAGTATCAAGAATAATGTATCGTTCCCAGTCCAATTTCGCTCGTGTGAAATATTTCTCTTAGTATTCTGTTTTCGTTTAGGATTTTCTTAATTTGCCCCTGGAGATGCTTCGCGATGCCTTATCCCTTTACCCCAGCTAAAGTTTATATATACGATCGTTAATTGTGCGTTAATAAATATGGGATTGGGATTTATCTGTTGTGCAAGAAAATGTTTTTGTAAATGGAGCTCTAGTATTAAAAGTGTGGGTTACGATTATAAGAAGATCTGCAAAAATAGGGACTTTATTATAAGAAAATGGTTTTTTCATGTTCAAGAAATGACAACTAAAATCATAATAAATGATGGTTTTGCTTGTTTTCGATTCAGAGGGTTGCACACCCGCTAGACAGGCTGTTTCTACCATTTCAGGCGTCCTCAGTAGCTTTTGTTATCGTGCACACCTCTGAATCATAAAATAGCTCCACCATCATTTTAAAGGGAATCTGAAAAATAATTCAAATTTCCCATTAGACGCGATACAGCGACACCTCATAACAAATTGAAGAGTCTCAGATGCAGAATCCACCAATTTATTAAAATTAAAATGGTAAATAGTGATTTAAACCTGAAACTTTTCACGTTGAAAGTTCTTACTGGTACATCCTTAATCTGCGACTTTTTCATTTAATAAGACAGCAGACGACGAATATAGAAAACGAAAGGGAAGCGATCACATTCCGCCTTCATTCGTCTAGGAAAAGGACAGCAGAGGAACTTTCAGTACTCAAACCGAGTAAAGGAAATAAAATAATAAATGATGGTTTTGCTTGTTTTCGATTCAGAGGGTTGCACACCCGCTAGAGAGTCTGTTTCTACCATTTCAGGCGTCCTCAGTAGCTTTTGTTAGCGTGCACACCTCTGAATCGTAAAATGGCTCCACCATCATTTAAAAAAAAATAATTCAAATCTCCCATTAGACGCGATACAGCGACATCTCATAACAAATTGAAGAGTCTCAGATTCAGAATCCACCAATTTAATAAAATTAAAATGGTAAATAGTGATTTAAACCTGAAACTTTGGTGTTGAAAGTTCTTACTGGTACATCCTTAATCTGCGACTTTCATTTAATAAGACAGCAGACGACGAATATAGAAAACGAAAGGGAAACGATCAGGAAAGGGAACAAGTTCCTCTGCTGTCCTTTTCCTAGACGGATGAAGGCGGAATGTGATCGTTTCCCTTTCGTTTTCTATATTCGTCGTCTGCTGTCTTATTAAATGAAAATGTCGCAGATTAAGGATGTACCAGTAAGAACTTTCAACACGAAAAGTTTCAGGTTTAAATCACTATTTAGCATTTTAATTTTATTAAATTGGTGGATTCTGCATCTGAGACTCTTCAATTTGAAATGTAAAATCATTCATCACATTTCATAAAAACTCTCTTGATAAAGATTTTAACATAAAGTGTAATGTAACATACAGTGAACTGAACTACTAGGAGTTAGGCTCAAGCCACTGATACACGGAAGCACCGTTACTCAATATTTCTCTTCTTCATCTTTATTTTGTGTTGACATGACTCTACCGATTTTTGCAATGTGCCTCCATTAAGTTGAGGTTCATCTTCCTATTGGTGATCCGTTTATCGCCGTCTTTACTCCTCTATTTAATACCATTTGGCTTATGTATATAATCGTTCCACTCTAATTTTCTGTGACTTACCCAGATCTTAATATTCTTTATCTTGCATCTCTGTCGTATGTTTGTACTTCTAGATCTGGTATACAGTGTCTTACCATTTATTTTTTTAAGGTTGTTCATCTCTGCTGGTTCTAGCATTCGTTTTGTTTTCTCTGCGTCAGGTCGTATCTCTGCTGCGTATGATATTTTTGTTATAATGACTGTTTTGTAAATTCAGCCTTTCATTTCTTTTCCGATATTTTTGTTTCTCCATATGGTTTCATTCAAGCAACCTGCGGCTCTGTTTACTCTATTCCCTTGATCTTCCACTTCTGTTTCGAGCTTTCCGTAGCTAGATAGTATGATGCCTAGATATTTAAACTCTATCACTTGTTCTATTATCTGACCCTCCAGCTCTAGTTTACATCTTAGGAGGTTTGCTATTATAACCACGTATTTCGTTTTTTTGGGGTAATAACACGTTAAATGTTCTGGAAATTATAATAAATTGGTGCAACATAGGTTATAATATGCTAAATTGGGCAAAAAAGAAGAAGATTATGAACATTTAATTGGCAATTATGGCTACGGGCAAAGAAACGATAGAGGAGAAATGCTTCTCAATTTCATGAATGAACATAACATGTACTCAATGAACTCCTTTTTCAATAAAAAAACCAAGCAGAAGATGGACATGGATGAGCCCCGATAAAAAGACAAAGAATGAAATAGATTATATCTTAACGAAAAATATATACCTAGTAAAAGACGTATCGGTATTAAATCAGTTTGACCTAGGAAGCGACCATAGACTAATAAGAACAAAACTAGTAATAAACAAAAAACTAGAAAGAAAAAGAATACATGAAAAAAGATACAAATGGACATCTGAGGAAATAAAAAATAGTGAATTTAATAAAAAGATAATGCATGCATTAAATCAAGTTAACATGCAGCAGATAAACTCCAATGATATTGATGATTTGAATAACCTTATAACCGAAACAGTGAACAAAAGCATTCTGCAACTGAAAAAACCAAAAACAACACACAATGAATTAGATAAAGAAATATTACAACAAATATAAAAAAGGAAGATCTTAAATAAATCTAACAAAAAGGGAACCGCAGAATATAGAGAACTTAATAGGCAGATTAGAAAAGGAATCAGAAAACAAAAAAGAAAAGAAGAAGAAAAATTAATAACAACAACTATTGAAAAAAATAAGAGTATGAAATGCCTCAGACCGACACTAGGACGACGTCAGATAATATCATTAATGGGAAAAGACGAAAATGAAATTACAACTAGAGAAAACATACTGAAACGAATAGAAGAATTTTACACGGAACTCTACAGAACACATCAACAAGACGATGAAATGAGACCAGCACGGAAATTAATAAAAAATGTTGGATCGGAAATAATGCCAAAAGTAACAATTTCAGAGGTAACTACAACATTGGGAAACATGAAGAGAAATAAAGCTGCAGGAGAAGATAGTATTACTACAGATATGATATTAGAAGGAGGTAAGGAGCTCATTGCAATTTGTAACTAAGCTTATAGACAGTTGTTTACACCAGGGCAAAGTCCCTAAGAGCTGGAACAACTCTAAAGTAATCTTATTACACAAGAAAGGTGATAATCGAAAGTTGGAAAACTACAGGCCCATCAGTCTATTGTAACACCTATTTAAAATACTCACCACAGTCATAACTACCCGACTAACAAGAAAATTAGATGAATACCAACCATATGAACAGGCAGGTTTTAGAAAAGGCTATTCAACTTCCGATCACCTGTTAACCACAAAAATATTAATAGAAAAATGTAGCGAATAAAAGTTTCCAGTTTTTATAGCATTTGTAGACTACGAAAAAGCTTTCGACACTATAGAACACACGGCCGTAATAAACGCAATGTGACTGAGTTTGACCGTTGCGTTAGCCGCCATCTTGATTTTAAACGAGAACTGTTTTTGCTCAATATCTCCGCCATTTTCAACTTTTTGACAAAAAATATACAGATTGAAATTGTTGAAAATGCGATTTTCTAAAATTTCGTTTATTATAATTTTTTTCGTGCGGTCCATATTTTCCGAGTTATGGGGAAAAACGGTGTCAGTTAAAGCATAATTATTGATTTATTGAATTATCTCGTTTATTATTACTTTTACAACAAATTTTAGTCTATACAAAAATGAAGGAAATTAAATTTTGTACAATTTTGATCTCTTTCATTTTTTTGACAAAATCAATATTTAAGGTAGTACGTATGCGGTAAAAGCGCGAGCGTAACACCCGATTGATTTTAAAGCAATTGTTTTTGTTCAATATCTTCCCCATTTTCAACTTTTCGACAAAAAGTGTAAGGACTGAAATTGTTGCAATTACGATTTACTATAATTTTTCGAGAGAACCAGTGGCGGGTCTAAGAGGGGGGGAATGGGAAAATTCCCCCCAAAAATTAAAATCCAAAATGAAATTAAAAAATTAAAAAATCCAAAATTAAAAAAATAATTGTTGAAATATTAAAATATGTTAGCTGACATGAAACTTACTTATCGACAGACAAATTCAACCAATAAAACCCGCTGGTTAGTAAAATTAAGTGAACTTAATGCATATAAGTTATTATTTATGTCTTTTATGTACTTACTTTGGTTGGTTTTTCATTGGAAGTTTCAAAAATTGTATAAAATATTAATTCTCTTCATTTTTGTTCATGTACAATTATGTCGTAAACTTAATAATAAATAAGCCAATTCAATAATTATGCTTCCCCTCCGCTTCCACTATTTTCCTACTTAACTCGGAGAATATTGATCGCATAAAAAAATTGTGGAAAAGAAATTGTAGGAAATTGCGTTTCAACAAATTTTAGTTCCTACCGTTTTTGTCGAAAAGTTGAAAATGGCGGAGATATTAAGCGACAACGGTTCTCCTTTAAAATCAATATGGCGGCTAATGAAACCGCGGAATTCAGTCGAGATTTTAAATTTAGACTACTATCGATCTCCCCTAAAGGATAGAATTAGGGCAGCTCGGAAAATAGATTCAATTCAGTAATTATGCTCCTCCCACCACTTTTTACTATTTTCCCACTTAACTCGGAAAATGTCAACCGCATGAAAAAAATTGTTAAAAAGAAATTGTAGGAAATCATATTTGGAACAATTTAAATTGAAATGGCGTAGATATGGAACAAAAACAATGGCTACAAAATCAATCAGTTCTTACGCTCGCGCCATTATCGCATACATGCTACCTTAAATATTAACTTTAGCAAAAAAATTAAAGAAACTAAAATTGTGTAGAATCCAATTCTCTCTATTTTTGTATAGGAACATTTTTGTCGTAAAACTAATAATAAACGAGATAATTCAATAATTATGCTCCAATTATATATAACTGTCACTATTTTCCGCTATAGCTCGGAAAATATCGATGGCACGAAAAACTTGCAAAAATAGAAATGATAGAAAATTACATTTTCAACAATTTTGGTTGTTATAATTTTTGTCGAAAAGTTGAATATGGCGGAGATATTGAGCAAAAACGGTTCTCGTTTAAAATCAAGATGGCGGCTAACGCAATGACGAAATTCAGTCGAGATTGTTAATTTACACTACTATTGAGTCCCCCTAAAGATTAAAAAAATAAAATTTGGGGCAGCTCCTAATGTAAGGTTAGGTCTGTTATGCGTCTATCCCGACTGGACTATATAATCATATCTTCACTTTGAGAGACTAGTATTTTATCGTCTACATATCAAAATATTTTTTTTTAAATTGTTTTCCCCTATTTCATATTGAGAATAGAAAATCACCTAGGGCAGTTAGTATACCAAACGAGTTCTTAACACACCAAGAACTATCATTTTTTTATCCTGGTGGTATCGGTACTCACCAGAGAGACCGCAGACGTTTGGATACAATTAGCGTCTCTTTGAAAAGACCATGAAGCCGACTTTACTAAGTAACAGGACATTTATTCAAGACACACTACACATTACATTTGATTGCGAAATCAACCGTACCATGCCAATGGCCTTAGTTGTCAAGACATTTAAGCTAAATTAAAATAAAATTCAATTAAATTATTAAGTATTACCATTGTTACTTAATTAATTATTAATTAGTTAAATTATTACTTTAATATATTTTTTTATATACATGTAATATACAGGGTGTAACAAAAATACAGGTCATAAATTAAATCACATATTCTGGGACCAAAAATAGTTCGAATGAACCTAACTTACATTAATATAAATATGCACATAAAAAAGTTACAGCCCTTTGAAGTTACAAAATGAAAATCGATTTTTTTCGAATATATCGAAAACTATTGGATATTTTTTATTGAAAATGGACGTGTGGCATTCTTATGGCAGGAACATCTTAAAGAAAAATTATAGTGAAATTTGCGCACCCCCTAAAAATTTTATGGGGGTTTTGTTCCCTTAAACCTCCCAAACTTTTGTGTACGTCTCAATTAAATTATTATTGTAGTACCATTAGTTAAATTCAATATTCTTAAAACTTTTTTGCCTCTTAGTATTTTTTCGATAAGGCAGTTTTTATTGAGTTGATGCTTATTCTTTAATATGTTTACATAAAAAGTTTATGGGGGATTTGTTCTTTTAAACCACCCAAATATTTGGGTACGTTCCAATTAAAATATTACTGCGGTACCATTAGTTAAACACAGTGTTTTTAAAATTTTTTGCCTCTTTGTGTTTTTTCGAGAAGGCACCTTTTATCGAGATGTGGCTTCTTTTTTAATATGGTTCAAAATATACCTAAAAATGTAAATCATAAAGAAATTTTCATATTATTACCAAGAAGTCTCCATAATCGTACTTAACCATATACAAATATGTGGTGGATTTGACAAATATTCAAAATATCTCGATAAAAACTGACTTCTCGAAAAAGTACTAAGAAACAAAAAAGTCTTAAAAACATCGTGTTTAACTAATGGTATTACAATAATAATTTAATTGGAACGTACACAAAAGTTTGGGGGGTTTAAAGGAACAAAACCCCCATAAAATTTTTATGGGGATGGTCAAATTTTACTATAATTTTTTCTTAAGATGCTACTGCCATAAGAATGCCATATGTCCATTTTCAATAAAAAATCTCTAATAGTTTTCGATATAATCGAAAAGATCCATTTTCATTTTGTAACTTCAAATGGCTGTAACTTTTTTATGTGCACATTTGTACTAAGGTAAGTTAAGTTCAATCGAACTATTTTTGGTCCTAGAATATGAGCTTAAATTTATGATCTGTGTTTTTGTTACACCCTGTATATTTTGTACATATATCTAATATTTATAAATAGCGTTTTACCAATTCTTTCAGATCACGTATCCCCTCATTTGAGCCCAATTAGCTTTAAATTGACTTCAATATAAAATTCAAAAAAGATTTTCGTATTAGGGTTCGAAACGTCAAAACTACGTCAAAAAATGTCTTTCTTACTAGTTATTATCTGCGAACTTACGCCACTTTTTTCTTTTGCTAGCTAATTATTTTGTTTCCTGTCACGATTTTCTCATATTCTTCAATATTTCCATCACGCTTGTATTCCAGGTTTTCCTTGGTCGGCCTCTCTTGTTTTTCTCTATCGGCCTTGCTTTCCATGTCATTTTAACTTGTCTGTCGTCATTCATTCTAAATAAGTGTCCTTGTTATTTCCTTTTTATTTAAGAAGTTTTTATACAGGGAATGATAATATAATATGTTCTTGTGCCTGCTTTTATTCTATTTCCAATTTCATCTTCTTGTGTCCCCTTCTTATTGAAAATTATTCCAAGGTATTTAAATGTCTCCAGCTGTTCTAATTTGTTACCTTGGATTTTAATATTTACGTTAACTTCTTGTTAACGGATATTGCAATCATTTTTGTTTTTTTTTTATATTTATTATTGGATTGTAATTTTTTAATTCGGTCTCCCAGATTTTTATATTTTTTTCTAGAGCTTTTTCAGTCCATGTCACAATTAATAACAATATCATTTTCAAATACACAGGCTTCGATTTTTATTTGTTGTAGGTTTCTGTATCCTATGGTATATTTTTTTGGTTTTAGCCAGCACTTTTTTAATTACTTCGTCTATTACACAGATAAACAGTAGTGACAACAGTAGGTACGAATAGAGACATCACTATGAAAGTATTATAAGTGCTAATAAAATAATTAAATACCAAAAACAATAATTAGGTAAGGACGCCGCTGAACTTTTGGAGCTCCTCAATATTTTGTTGGACTATAATAACGATTCGTATTTAGCACTAAAAGTAATGAGGAATAAAAGTATGAAACAGGAAGCTTTTAGTTGGCTTTTAATTAGTTACCAAACTTGTAAATAAACTGTTGCTATAATTACACCACCGACACAATTAACCGCCCACCTTATATTTCTTTCAATTTACTGAAATTTTCAATTTTGGACCACATTTTATGAAAGCTACGGTGAAAACTAGTTTTGAGGAAAACAAAACATTAAATTATTGAAAAAAATTCATCTATCAAGCTTAGAAAAAATCTAACATTTAAAAATCTTCGAAGAAAATTTAAGCAAAGATTATTTTGAAAATCATAATTATCTAATTAAAAAAATATGATATTAATAATGGATGTTGCCGCCTCCAGCCTTTAGGTCTTCTTACGGCCGGTTCGGCAATCCATTCATGATATCCGAGATATCCGGTTGGGGAATATTGTGCCACTCCTCAGATATCTTGATCCCTCCGACGGATATTATGAGCTGGCACTCTTGCTCTTACCCGTTTTTTTTAGGTTGTTCCAAATGTGTTCAATTGGGTTTAGATCGAAACTACGTGCCGGCCATTGTAAAACTTAAATCCTGACCTCATTAAGGTACTTATGGGTGAATTTTGCGGTACGGCAACGTGCATTGTCATGCATTAATCTAAAGTTTGCACCAATTCACGGTGCGAAAGGCATGACGTGGTCTTGGAGTACTTCTTCCACGTATCTTTGAGCATTCACACTATCTCTATCGAACCCAACAAGATCAGTACGAGTTTCGTAAGAGACACCTCCCCAAATCATTATTAACTCTTGTTGGTAAGCCATTGTTTCGGTTATGGTATGGTGCATGGAGCAAACCTTTCCTTTTAAGGCCAGTAATGTAGACACGCTGACATCCATCTGGAAATCTTAAGGCTAACCTCTTCTCATCTAAAAACAGTATGTTCTTCCATTCCGTCACAGTCCAGTCAGCATATTCTCGCACAAAACCAAGTCTAGCTCAACGGGGTTGTGTGGGCAGCTGTAGGATGCGTGCTGGATGGAAATCCCTCAACTTTCTTTCTACCAGTGTTCTTCTAATGGTACGCCCCCTGACACTAACATTTTTTACCTCAAAAGACGCATATGAGCTTCTGGAGCAATACAAAAGCGACTTATCAACACGTTGCTGACAATGAAGCGGTCATCTCGAATTGTAGTGCATCGTGTTGGCCTTGACCTGGCCTGCGGTATGCATCCTGCTGTATGAACCTGTCTCTCTAAATTGTCTGATAGTATCCCGTAGTTTAGTCGGTACATCTTTTGGAGAGCTTAAAACGACTGCGGTAGAGGATTGGCACAATATTCCCCAATCGGATATCCAGGATAAGAATGAATTGCTGAACCGGCTCCGCCTTGTCTCCGATCTGCTAAACTAGAATAAAAAAAGGTAAAAACTTACTGTGTATTTTTTTGTTCTACTATATGCACTTGCTTTGACTGTAAACTTTGTTAGTTCTTTTAGTAGAAGAACGACTGTTTCTCATCGAACATTTTGATGAGTTATTAACTCTACGTTATCTCCACTCTCATAGATGAATAGGGACCAACTTCAGTACCTGGCGAAGAAATTCTAGACCCCCAGCTTCTTCAAACTCTAAGCGTTTGGCCACACGGGCGATTTTTTACGGCCGCTGTAAGAGCCGTAAAAATCAGCACGAAAATGGGTTCCGCGGTGAGAATAGCAGATGGCCAGACTGTTGGTGCGCGATATTTTACAGCTCAGTCTGGCCATCTACTATTCTCACCGTGGGACCCATTTTCGCGCTGATTTTTACGGCTCTTACGGCGGCCGTAAAAAATCACCCGTGTGGCCAAACACTTAACCGGTAATCCAAATTTGAGTGGCCAAAACTCAGACCCAGCCTCGCCAAAGACTAGATCCCTACCGATCTTAACAAAATCCTCAAACCAGCCAAACAAAACTTCCCGCTCGGCATCTGATTTAATGTCACTTATCAGCGATTGTCAATGTAAACAAACACTTACCACTCCGTTAGCGGCAATTTCCCATTCAAATACATAATTGGATTTTAATAATTAATTATTCTAATTAAATGGTAGAAATAGTAAGTGTTTTTCGCAAAAGTTTTGAGATGAAATTCGATTATCTATAACAAACTTCTGTTCTAATAAATAAATGTAAGTAACAGAACTAAAACCTTATACAGGATGGAATTTGAAATACGTTAAGTCAAAATTTTATAAGTTTTTTAGATTATCCCTCCTCTTCTTCACGTGCCCTGTTCGTTGCGAACGTTGGATATTAACATGGCAATTCTGATCTTGCTTGCAGCACTTCTGAATAGTTCGACTGATGTGAGCTCGAACCATTTCCGCAGATTTTGGAGCCACGAGTGTTTCCTTCTGCCTGGCTCTCGCTTACTGTCTATTTTCCTCTGGACAATCAATTGCGATGGAAAGAGTACATAGAGGAACTATTTCTTGACCAGAGAGAAGCTAGTACATCCGTAGATAGCCAAACCGGAGATGTGGGCCCAGAGATAACCAAATCAGAGGTTAGTCAGGCAATAGACTCTATGAAAACCAATAAATCTGCTGGTCCAGATGAATTACCTAGCGATCTGATAAAGTCGGTCAACGAGAAAAATTTGGACATAATAGTAGAACTGTTCAACGCTATCTATACTACGGGAATCATCCCTAGAAAAATATTGACGTCAGCATTTGTGTGTTTGCCAAAGAAAGTGAATGCCAAAGAATGCAGTGACTACCGAACCATAAGCTTAATGTCACATACCTTGAAAATTCTGCTGAAAATTATCCACATCAGAATACACTCTAAACTGGAGCTGAATATTAGTGACACTCAATATGGGTTTAGCAATGATATGTGTACCAGAGAGGAATTATTCTCCTTCAACGTGCTGACACAGACATGTTTGGATGTTAACCGTCCTCTTTACGTTGATTTTATAGACTGCAATAAAGCGTTTGATAAAGTAAAACATGATCGACTCATGGAAATTCTGAATACTAAAAACCTAGATGAAAGAGATTTAAGACTAATAACACACCTCCATTACAATCAGCGACAGCGACGTAAGAATTGAAAAAGAAACATCTGAAGAAATGGAAATAAAAAGAGGAGTCCGGTAAGGCTGCATACTATCACCTCTATTATTTAACGCTTATTCTGAAGAGGTAATGCGAGAAACTCTGGAAGATGAAACAGTCGGCGTAAGAGTAAATGGAGTGTCTTAGTTAACATCAGATATGCAGATGATACAGTAATAATAGCCGATAGTTAGTTACAAGACCTGCAAAGACTCATGAGTTAAATTATAGTAAGGTGTACTATTATAGTAAGGTGTAGTAGGAAGTACGGACTCTCTCTCAATATCAAAAAGACGAAGTTTATGAAAATTAGTAACAACAACCATAATACTAACAAAATCTTGATAGTAGAGGGTCAGCAGATCGAAATAGTAAAAAAATACACTTACCTAGGAACACTTATGACAGAAAATAATGACTACACTGCAGAAATCAAAGTCAGAATCGAAAAAGTACGTTCTAATTTTATGAAAATTAAAAAGGTCCTATGTAGCAAAGATTTAACATTGCCTCTTAAAGTACGCCTAACAAAATGTTATGTATACAGTGTACTATACTATGGAGTGGAATCATGGACGTTAAATTTAGAGACAATAAGACGACTTAACGCCTTTGAAATGTGGACCTACAGAAGAATTATGAGGGTTTCCTGGGTAGATAGAGTTACGAACAACGAAGTACATGTTCGGTCGAGGATTCTCTCGAGGACCAAGGCTCTCGTATTGACGATAACTCCGGAAATTCATAAAGGACCTGCTCGACAGTTTCGTCTTCTCGTTCACACTTCCTGCACAGAGGTGTGTATACTAGCCCCAGTGTGTGGATGTGTTTGCTTAGTTGACAATGGCCGGTAAAAAAACCAACAAGCCTAAGTTTTTCCTGGTCATTCTCAAATACTTTTCTGATGCTAACTTCCCAAGTTTTCTTAGTGTTACCTTGGCAAGTCTACATCCTGTCCCTTCTTCCCATCTTTTCACCATTTGCGTGTGGGAGTGACATTTGGCAATTTAAGCGATTGTTGCAATTGACCGGCCAAAAATTTCACCAGGTCCTAAGAGTCTTAGGTTGGTCTTCCTAGCTGGCTGGTCAGCAATGCGGTTGCTTTTGTTTCCATTGTGTCCTTTAACCCACCTCAGGATGGTGTTGTTACCGTCCGAAGCTTGGGCTAGTTACTCATAACACTCTTGAGCTTGTCTGCTGTCTGTAGATTATTATGGTTTTACCGGCTATACCTTTTTGGGTTATCTCTTTTGCGGCCATGGAAATACCAGCCAGTTCAATCAGAACAACGCTGGCATTTTTGTCCATACCACATTTTACACTCAGGTTTGGTGATCTGGAGTATTTCCAGCATCCTGAGCCTTCTACAATTTTGGAGCCATTGGTGTAAATAATGCAATTGATTCAATAAATTTGTGTTTTTACTAGGAAAGTTTTGGGGTAGTTCTGATTTCTTTCATTATATATGGATTTTGGGCTGCTGAATCCGAATATGAGGTTTGCGGACAAAATTTATTGCCGGAACATTGAAAAAATCGCGAAAAAAACGAAAAATTTCACGTTTTTTCCGCTTTTTTCGTCAAACTCGTAAACTATTAACTTTTAGTAAATAGTCTGTTAACAGAAATTAAAGTACTTAAAATTATCTACAAATATCACTATTTACTTTTTTTCTCGGTCTCGGCACTATTTACTTTTAACGGTCTCGGCAAAACCCACTTTTTACATTTCAAAACTTTATTTTTTATTAGAATGCTGTCATTTGATAAATTTCTCCTAGTTTTCTGTACAAATATTAAATGTTAGTTCATGGGTATAGTATGTCTCTTGTGACAGCTTCCATGAGTCCATTCCGTCCTAAGAGGCCGGGAATATCTCTGCTTTTCCCTTAGAGCCACAGAAGACCAGGCACATATGGAGTCACAGTTTCAGTTGGTGTGAACATTTCCTTCGGATCTGTTATCTTGATTTCTGCTAAACCTTGAGGTTTTGTCCTTTTAAACTGAATTAGTTGAACAGCTCCCTGACTTCCATAAACCTCAGGCGTGGGTTTCTTTTTTATCCGAGGAATGGATTGCTTAGGAGCTACTGCAAGTGTGGTATTCGTCGATTGTATGTACGTTAAAATAAGCGTTATCGTACACCTGCTGTGTAAAGCACGGCAGGTCAATTTTCTGCGGATCGCCTGCGAATGCTGACACTTCCAGGTGAACAGTTTCTGTATAGGATGAACAAAACCCCAAAGAGGAAACTACATCAACCTATTTTCTTGAGCCGTACTTTTTGTAGAGAAAACGGCCAACTCTGCAAGGAATGGTGAGACCAACTATCTGGGCCTTACCGCCGTTATAAGACTTTGGGCAAGCGCGTTGCTTATCTGGAAGTGTCAGCAATTGACCATCCGTGCTTTACACAACAGGTGTACGAAAACGCTGATTTTAACCCTTTCTATGCCAGGCCTTAATTTGCATGTTGGTCCCTCAATCCCAAAAAGTTTTTTCATGCTTAGAGTCCTATTGCCTTATATATACTGATGTGATCTTGATTATTGATATGAGATAATATCTTATATGTTACTTAATTTAATCAATGTATTAATACTAATCTAATTAATTAACCAGATCACATATCAATATGTTTTCAATCTCAGGGCGAATTATAAATTAATTACTTACTTCCGTGGCTTCTAAATATTTCTTAATGGTTCCTAATCGGGATAGAAAAGAAAAGAGTAAAAAAAATACACATATGGGTTACAATTATAATCAAAATATTTTTTATTTTATTTAAAAGGCAATCAATGCTTAATATTTGCTATTTCTTATTATTCTTAAACATAACATTTACAAATGGGAATCTTATTTCCTTTTGGTTTTCAATTGAAAGTTTTTATTAACATTTAACTATTAGGAGTTATTAGGAACAACTCTATTTAAGTTTGATGAAGCTTTTCTGATATTATTGATTATGTTATTCAATTTTTTATATGGAATTTAATACGAAAAACCCATACATTCATGTCCAAACAAATGAGACTGACCTTTTCCTGGTGAACTGAAAATGTCCTCACACAAGACCCGTTTCCTGCTATCCTTGGCTGCGATCAAACCTCGTCCTGGCTTCCAGTAATGTTCTCCTTTGAAAAACTAGCTCGTATAGCTCTCGTTCCTGCGTCTGTCGTGATGCTGTGTTCTACCTTTCTCGAAACTGCTATCAGCTACCGGGACACTCTTGGCTCAAGGAGGTTCTTTTACTCTCGACCTGGCCTACTTCTCGTTCCACGATAGATACTCCACACTCACGGAACTACATCGGCTTTCTCACTCTCCGTACACTACCGTCTACTACTCGACTTCACTTCTCGACAGCTCAAAACATTCTGATCTCACTTTCTCATCCATTCCCCTACTTTCTAAATATCCCTTCCAGATTCACAAATCAATCTTCCACCACCAACTCTCATTCGTAATATTCCTCAAAACCAATTTTTAATCTTTCTAAATATGCTTAATGGATTTCAAGAGAAAATATTTAATTCCCATTCTAAAATACTTTCTAACTATTTACAAATTTTAATGACCTATTCTCTCTTTCAAATGAGTCTTATTTAGCATAGGCTAATGATCGAAACCTTCCGCGAAAAACGATAATGAACTATCATCTATTTCACTGAGTTTTATTTAGCATAGGCTAATGATCGACCTTCCGAGAAGAACGATAATGGTACGCGTCATTCACTTTGTTTATCTAAGCACATTGTTCCGAGTTTCGTACGCTTATTCTAATCACTTCTTAAAATTAAATATAACAATTTGTTGTATACAGGTTGTTCTAAATTTATATGCCCGAGGTTGAGAAAATTTAAAATATTTTATATTAAAGTGAATTTTGTTTATAATTATCAAATTTTAATTTTTATATCAAATAGAAATATAACAAATCCCCGCCTTGTATTCGATAAAATTTATCTGCATTTTTAAATAAATTTTCTCGAGGCAAAACCAACTCCCTGTATATTTCCTTACTTTAATCTACGTCTTATACCCCTTCTTCTTGTATTACTCTAATTAGTCCCACCTGTAGAGTAATTGTTTCCTTATTTTCAGTGTCCTCATCCTGTGTTAGAGTGTCGGCTATTATGTTGTCTTTCCCTTTTTCCCATATTAATCTTCTGTCTTTTTCCTCAGATTTTTCACATACTTTTATCGTGTATTCTGCATCCTCGTTTTCATATGCCTCCTCTTCAAATGCCACTGTTTCGATCATATCTTTTTCGCTTTCATTTTTTTGCTTTATTTCTTCTTCTCCTGAGCTCGTCTCTTCTTTTGAGGAATCCCAGGTTTCCTTTGTTTCTGAAACTCTCAAATTTTCTTCTTCTGGGCTCAACTCTTCTTTTGAGGAGCCACAGGTTTCATTTTCTTTTGTCTTTTTCTGACTTTTTCTCCCTTTTCTTCTTTGTCCTTGCTTCGTTGCCAAATTCATTTCCACTGTTTGTTCTTTACCTGATTCGTCCGTATTTTGTTTCTCCTGTTCCTTGTCCTGTTCTTCTTCTTTTTCTTCTGTTAGATTCATCGTATTATTTTTAAAATCTATCACTACATGTTTTTCTGCCAATTCGTCAACTCCTACTATCATGTCATGTGACATGTTTGGCATTATTACACATTGTAGTGCATACATCTTCTTACCCAGTCGTACCATTACTCGTAAGCCTTCATTTATAGTTGCCAATGTCCGTTTGTTTGCGCCCACTAAATTTACCCTAGGTATTTTGTAAATTAAATTTGTTAAGTTAACTTCTTCTATTAGTTTTCTGTTGACCAATGTTATTTCAGATCCAGTGTCTATCATAATTTTAATTGGTTTCTCGTTGATAAATCCATCCACAAATTTTAAATTAACTCCATTTTTCTTTTCGTTGTTTCTTGCCAATTTAATAAACTCCTTGGGGTTACAAAAGATTCCTGTTTGATTTTTGGTTTTTAGTGAGCGCCGTCGTGAAAAAACGCCGGTTGCTCATCGTTGTTTATATTTTCGTCATAATGTCTCTCTCCGTCATATCCATCTGTCTGGGTATTATTTACTTCTCTTCTATTTTCTCTTGGTCTGTCGGATCTGTTTCGGTTTTCTTGATATCCCTGTTCATTTTGTCTACCATTATTTCTGTTATCTTGATTTGAGCGTGTGGTGTTTCTATTCTGGTATTCTCGATTTCTGTCCTCATTCCATTGCCTATTTCTTTGTTCATAATTTCCTCTTCCGTTGTCTCTATTTTCGTTTTCCCTTCTGGGATTAAAATCTCGTCTTGTATAGTCCCTCCTATTTTGATTTCTATCTCTGTAATCCTGTGTTTCTCGGGGCCTGTAATCTTCTCGCGACCTTCTTGATTTTGTTTCTCTTACACGTAATTCTCTTATTTGTAGGAATTGGCATAAACTATCTATGTCTTTGTAGTTTTGCAATGTGATATGGTCTTCCAGCGTTTCTTCGAAATGTCTTGCAATCAGTTCGACTAATTGTTCCGATGAGTAATTATATTGTAAATGTTTTGCGTTATAGTAAATTTGTAATGCATATGTCCTTTCTGATATACCCATCCTATCATTGTATTTCCCATTTTGCAATTCCTTGTTAATTTCCAATTGTTGGACTTTTCCCCAGAAATAATTCAAAAATTTTTGTTCAAATTGTTGCCAACTGTCAAATTCTTCTTCTTTGCAATCGAACCATAGGCTTGCTTCATTTTTGAGATGGTTTCTGATAGTTTCTTTTGCTGTTTCGAAATTTCCGATGTGCTGTATTTTCCTTTTCAGGCTATTTATGAACGGCACTGGGTGTAATCTTCTTACATCCCCGCCAAACCTTATCTTCACGTCATCTGTGCTATGTATAACCATTTCTCTTCTTTCTCCGACATTTTGTTGCGTCCGGTTTTCGGTGACTTGTTTTTCTATTTCTGTGATTCTTTTTTCCACTTCTTCTCTGTCTACTTGAATAGCATTTTCCAACTTATTTTCCAAATTTTCTAGTTCCTTTTTCTGGCCATTCGTTAACTCCTTTATTTTATCTTGAATTTTCATTTCATACTTTTCTATGCGTTCCTCCATTTTCTTGTTGTTCTCTTCTATGGCTTGTTTTGTTTCCTTCTGATTTTCTTGCATTATTCTTTTTGTTTCATCCATTTTTTGATCCAATTTTTGTTGTGTTTCATCCATTTTTCGTTGTGTTTCCTCCATTTTTTGATCCACTTTATCCATTTTCTTTGATGTTTCTTCCTGATTTTTCTCCATTGTTTGTTTTGTTTCTCTTTGATTGTCATCCAGTTTTTGTTGTGTTTCATCCATTTTCTGTTCCATTCTTTGTGACTGGAGTTGCATCATTTGTAATAATTTATCTATTCCTGATAATTCTTGCTGTTCTGATGCCATGATTGTCGTGTCTAAAATATCTTCTTGGTCTGAATGTTCTTTTTGTTTTTTGTTATCCTTGCTTTGGCTTCTTGTCACAGACATTTGTTTTCAAGAAGTATTATCCCCGCCAAATATGAAATTTTACTAGTATGTTACCAATACGACTTTTTTTTTTACCCAAATATTATAAATTGTCAATAAATATATCAAGTGTAAATATCGTAAAAATAAAATATTAAATCAGTTATGTAAAATTTGTACCTAAAGAGATCTAAAATTTTATGTTATCAAATGTAAGTATCTCACTTTTTACCACAGGCATATAAATTTTCAAATACCGGCTTTACTCTTTCTATCCTTCAAATTTGCCACTAGAAATACTTTACAATGCTTTCCACGTTGGACGACAGTTGATGTGATCTTGATTATTGATATGAGATAATATCTTATATGTTACTTAATTTAATCAATGTATTAATACTAATCTAATTAATTAACCAGATCACATATCAATATGTTTTCAATCTCAGGGCGAATTATAAATTAATTACTTACTTCCGTGGCTTCTAAATATTTCTTAATGGTTCCTAATCGGGATAGAAAAGAAAAGAGTAAAAAAAATACACATATGGGTTACAATTATAATCAAAATATTTTTTATTTTATTTAAAAGGCAATCAATGCTTAATATTTGCTATTTCTTATTATTCTTAAACATAACATTTACAAATGGGAATCTTATTTCCTTTTGGTTTTCAATTGAAAGTTTTTATTAACATTTAACTATTAGGAGTTATTAGGAACAACTCTATTTAAGTTTGATGGAGCTTTTCTGATATTATTGATTATGTTATTCAATTTTTTATATGGAATTTAATACGAAAAACCCATACATTCATGTCCAAACAAATGAGACTGACCTTTTCCTGGTGAACTGAAAATGTCCTCACACAAGACCCGTTTCCTGCTATCCTTGGCTGCGATCAAACCTCGTCCTGGCTTCCAGTAATGTTCTCCTTTGAACAACTAGCTCGTATAGCTCTCGTTCCTGCGTCTGTCGTGATGCTGTGTTCTACCTTTCTCGAAACTGCTATCAGCTACCGGGACACTCTTGGCTCAAGGAGGTTCTTTTACTCTCGACCTGGCCTACTTCTCGTTCCACGATAGATACTCCACACTCACGGAACTACATCGGCTTTCTCACTCTCCGTACACTACCGTCTACTACTCGACTTCACTTCTCGACAGCTCAAAACATTCTGATCTCACTTTCTCATCCATTCCCCTACTTTCTAAATATCCCTTCCAGATTCACAAATCAATCTTCCACCACCAACTCTCATTCGTAATATTCCTCAAAACCAATTTTTAATCTTTCTAAATATGCTTAATGGATTTCAAAAGAAAATATTTAATTCCCATTCTAAAATACTTTCTAACTATTTACAAATTTTAATGACCTATTCTCTCTTTCAAATGAGTCTTATTTAGCATAGGCTAATGATCGAAACCTTCCGCGAAAAACGATAATGAACTATCATCTATTTCACTGAGTTTTATTTAGCATAGGCTAATGATCGACCTTCCGAGAAGAACGATAATGGTACGCGTCATTCACTTTGTTTATCTAAGCACATTGTTCCGAGTTTCGTACGCTTATTCTAATCACTTCTTAAAATTAAATATAACAATTTGTTGTATACAGGTTGTTCTAAATTTATATGCCCGAGGTTGAGAAAATTTAAAATATTTTATATTAAAGTGAATTCTGTTTATAATTATCAAATTTTAATTTTTATATCAAATAGAAATATAACAATACGTCGCATATAAATAAACAAAAAAATGACCAAAACATGTTTTTTAATGAGTTTTTTTAACCAACTTAAACGTTTTCTTTCAAAAATACACATCAGAGAGCAAAACAAACTTGACAAAATGTAACTAACTTAAAAAAAATAATGTAATGTAAATTAACATTAAAAGTTTTCTTTTGTGTGGTACTCCTCAAAACATGACACTACGCAAAGGCCGAATCCGCATCTTGCACATATGTTTCTCGATTCGTGTTTTTTTTTTCTGGTCTTTTCTGTGGCTACAAACGCTTCACCTTCTAGCAGCTACCTATAAGCGTTGCCACCAGTGCTACAATATAGCATATATCTAAAATATGTGAACAAATATATACGGCAATAGGTCCGCATGACCTGTCTTACGTGCCAACATTTTGAGGCTTTGGGAACAATAATCTAACATTTTCGGACATATTTCTACGGCATTGGGACACCAATGAGTCTAAAATTTTATAATCAACGCATATTTTCGGCTTTGGTAAATTGAGACCATAACACCTTGAACGTATATATACGGCGGCTGGGAATACAGACCCACTTTTTCAAAAACGTATATATGCAGCGTTGGGACAGAAAGGGTTAACGTACATACAATCGACGGGTACCACATTTTTACGTCATGGGTGGCATTTCTTGTATTGCACCCAAATATGCAATAGCTCCTAACCAATCCATTCCTCGGCTAAAAACTAAACCCGCACCTAAGGTTTATGGAAGTCAGAGAGCTGTTCAACTAATAAATTTTGAAAGGACAAAACCTCAAGGTTTATCAGAAATCAAGATCCGAAGGGAATGTTCACACCAACTGAAACTGACTCCATTATTTGTGCCTGATCTTCTGTGGCTCTAACGGAAAAGCAGAGACATTTTCGGTATTTTAGGATGGAATGGATACATGGAAACTGTGAGAAGAGACATACCATATCCATATTATGAACTAACATTTATTATTTGTACAGAAAACTAGGAGAAATTTATCAAATGACAGTATTCTAATAAAAACTAAAGTTTTGGAATGTAAAAAGTGGGTTTTGCCGAGACCGTTAAAAATTGGCAATTTTCAACTTACACTTAGACCGAGCGGTTCGTCTGAGAAAAAAAGTAAATAGTGATGTTTGTAGATATTTTTAAGTACTTTGATTTCTGTTAACCGATCATTTACTAAAAGTTAATAGTTTTCGAGATTTGAGCAAAAGAGCGGAAAAAAGCTGAAATTTTTCGATTTTTTCGCGATTTTTTCAATGTTCCGGCAAGAAATTTTGTCCGCAAACCTCATATTCGGATTCAGCAGCCCAAAATCCATATATAATGAAAGAAATCAGAACTACCCCAAAACTTTCCCACTAGGGAGCTCGTAGAGTACGTACAAATTCACTGAATCAAATATGCATTTGCCACATTTGACTACCTATGTTTTCTTGTTTTAATTTTGTAGGGTATGTCGAAGACAAACGTAGGTTTAATTGAGTCGCATCCATGGCCTAAATGTAGCAGGGGTAGTGTGTCCAGCTCACCCCGCCAGAAACAACATCTCAATTGCCCTATTCCTACATCAATGTTTGCACCGGCTGAGAGCAATCCCATCGTCGTCGTCAGAGCCACCTTTTTAATATAATATGTACGGAATGGGACGTTTCATCGCCGCCGTTTCGATGCCGCCGGTTCATCGCCAGTCCATTTCATCGCCGTCCGTTTCATCGCCAGCCGTTTCATCGCCAGTTAGTTAGTTGATCTTGTATTATGGGAGATGACACGACACGACGTTAAATTCAGTTCAGAACTTATGACAAATAAATAGATACAAAATATTATTATATTAATTTACTGTTCTATTTCTACTTCCCCTAAATTTGGTACTAAACAATATTAAATTTGTAGTGTTAAATTATATTTTATATTATAAAAGTTTAAAAGTCTATTAAAATATTAAGTATGGCAACGGGAATGGTCATATCTCGCATTTCCTAGAATTCCTAATTAATACTAAAAATAAATAATAAATGTAACTGTCGAAAATTGGTCGAAAATTCGGAAATATATCAGTTAGCGATTAACTGACTGGCGATGAACCGGCGGCATCGAAACGGCGGCGATGAAACGTCCTAGACCCTAATATGTATATGTCGAAAGGGGTGATGCCAATGAGCAACTCCATTGCAGCAGTTGGTGTTTTATATCTTCATGTAGTATAGCATTCAAATAAAAAATTTTGTGCGAATTATTTGTTGTATTTTTATTATCGTCCAGTTGATATTATTCATTATTCATCCTTGAATCAGTGACGTGCAACGATAATTATTTTGCTATTATTATAGTTTCCATGTGAATTTCTGTGTTTTGCTGACAATAACAACTGAAATCGTTGTATGTTACGTGATATCTTTATATTAAATGCCAATTTTAAAAGTAGGTGTTGATTGATATCTGCTACAGCTATCGTAGAAACAAGGCTTAATTGTAAAAGCATATACATGTTTGTACCATGTAGGGATTAAAGTGGATTATGCGGTTATGTTTTTTGTTTAGTTTTGCCGCGTTTTATTGATTTAACAACAGTAAAGATGACGATTATTTATGAAGGAGGTATGAAGGAGGTGGTTTTCAGATCAGCATACCTTCCATATTATGATGATCCCGAACAACCACCATCAAAGGAATTGGAACAGCTAGTGGGAGATTGCAGCAAAAACGGACTGCAATTAATAATTGGCTGTGATGCTAATGCTTATAGTTTAACTTGGGGCAGTACAAACACCAATGCAAGGGGTGAGTCAGTACTACAACGTTTATCGTGCAACATAATTATTTATACATACTAAACGTAGGAAACAAACCAACTTTTGTAACTTCACGACGGATGGAGGTGATTAATATAACAGTTACCATGACTAACGTGGCTAAAACTGTCAAAAAATGGCACGGGTCAGATGAGGTGTCTTGTTTAGACCAACCACACATTTGTTTTGAAATGACAGGCAATAAGCTTATCAAGGAAAATTATCGTAATTCTTGTAAAACAAACTGGGAAGCATATCAAGCAGACTTGTTTGATCAACATTGCTTAGGCAGGATTAATGGGACGATAATGCATACATTGAACCCATGTAGGCATGGATGCCGAACAATTTCAAGAGGTTGTAATGTCAGCGGAAGACAACTGTCCGGAGATAGAGAGAAATTGAAACATGAAAGTTCTTTGGTGGAATGATAACTTGGTAAATCAAAGGACAGAGGTTAGACGAAAATTTAATTTCGCCAAAAGGTCAGGTGAGTGGGCCGATTATCGCAAAGCTCTGACTGAATAAAATAGGGAACTGAAAAGGGTAAAAAAAAATCGTGGAGAATGAAAAATCGTGGCATTGTAAGGAGATATAATGGACTGCAGAACTGTCAAGGCTCCATAAAGTTCTCTCAAAAGACCCTCAGATAAGTATTCCCTCACTCCAACAAGAGTCAAGTGAATACACTCAGAATGGTGAAGAGACCCCGAAAGAGCTTTTTAGGGTGCACTTTCCTGAGTTTGAAACAAAATTTATACCACTTTACGCGTGGCAGACTGGGTTGAATATCATGACTTATGGTTCTAGGGAAAACTGGAATGTGGCAAAAGAAGTTGTAAACCAGGCCAAAATCATATCCCGTCTGGAAGGGATTTATCCAATACTTCTACAGAAGGGAAACGACTTTCTTTTCAAAAAATTATGTAACATACTGCGGACTCTCTTAGGACTGGAGTAAGTACATACCAAAATCATGGAGGCTAATAAGGATGGCTTTTACACCCAAACTTGTCAAAATCGGACAGGAAAGGGCTAAGTCTCTATTGCCAATAAGTCTGATGTCATCCGTACTGAAGACTTTAGAAAAACTGCTGGATAGGCATATCAGGGATGGTGTTTAGGTTGAAAGTTCGATATATACATCAGGGACAATATGCGTATCGAGCGGGAGTCTCCACAGAAACGGCACTACACCATCTACAGAGGGTGGAGTACGTTCTGGAAAACCAAGATGTGATGTTGGGTGCATTTCTCGATATTGAGGGAGCATTTGACAGCACCCCCTACGAAGCTGTCATAAAGGCGATCAGATGAAACAAGCTAAAAAATGAATAGTCTGCATGCTGAGGAGCAGTATGATATACGCCACGTTGCTGTGGGATACGGTGTCAGCAGAGGTAGCCAGAGGCTGCTTGCAGGGTGGAGCTTTATCTACTCTCTTGTGGAATCTAGTCATAGATGGCCTACTAGCTAGACTAGACAACGATAGGCATCACGTCCTGGGCTATGCGGATGACCTAGTTATCTTAGCCCACGGAAAATTTAATGGTACAGTCAGAGATCGAATGCAACAGGCTCTGACCGTAGTTACAGAATATACTTCAAATGTAGGACTTAACATCAGCCCTCTAAAGTCAATAATTATGAAATTTACCAAAAAGATGAATTCAGAAGGATTAAGTAATCTAAGTCTAAATGGTACACATTAAAATGTTTAAAAATGCGTTGAAAATCCTTTGTTTCTTGGGTTAAAACGTCAAATTTACATATGACATCCTTGAATCAGTGACGTGCAAAGATAATTAGTTTGCTATTCTTGTAGTTTCCATGTGAATTTCTGTGTTTTGCTGACAATAACAACTGAAATCGTTGTATGTTACGTGATAACTTTATATTAAATGCCAATTTTAAAAGTAGGTGGTGATTGATATCTGCTACAGCTATCGTAGAAACAAGGCCTAATTGTAAAAGCATATACATGTTTGTACCATGTAGGGATTAAAGTGGATCGATGTGGTTAGGTTTTTTGTTTAGTTTTGCCGCGTTTTCGACTTAGATTTTTATCCAGTAATTATTATTCCAATTTTGTTTATTAATTCCAATAATAAGAGGGATTTTGCAGGTGACGACATATATGTGGGTAAATAGAACATTCAGAAGACTATGATAAGCTGACGATCCTTTAGCTAAATAACGAAAATTTAATGAGTGGACAGTGTTGTCACATATAAAATTTGATCTAGGTAACGTCGAGGTAACTGTTATGTTAACATTGAAGTACGTTTTGATTGGCTCGAAGAATAGTTAAGACAATTATAAAACTTTTAATGAGTATGTTACGGTTAAAATCAGACCATAGCAGAAAAAAAGCCAGAGGTAAAGTAGAAAATATTAAACAGCGGAAACCACAAAAGAACCCATTTTTTACATGTCTCAAATTTCAAACTTCCAACCCTTAGGAAGATCTTTAGACATAGGGTGTGGTGTAGTTTTGTGTTGTGTGACCTCTATTTCACTACCTATTTACACTTTTTGCGTTTTTCAGAACTGACTTGAGTTTTCTCACTAATACACAATACATTACACAAATGTTTATGTACTGATTGAAATGGTTGTAAAGGACCTCCATTGGCTTTGTCAGCAGTCACATAAGACTCTTTTCAATCACATACTACATCTTTTTCTTGCAGTATCGTCTCCTATCAGAGGTTGGCTACCATCACAGCAATCTTAACTTTGGTGGCTGCAGCTCTGAACAATTGTATTGAACTGCACCCGTACCATTTCCTTAAAGTTCGCAACCAGGAAATCCTCCTACGTCCCACATTTCTCTTTCCCGAGATTTTTCCTTGGATTGCGAGCCTTAGCAGGGAATACTTTTCCCCTCTCATTATGTGGCCTAGATATTCCAGTTTTCTCGTTTGAATGGTTTTTATGACTTCGCATTTCTTTCTCATCTTCAGCAAAACATCTTGATTTGTTACACTCTCTGTCCATGGTATTTTCCACATTCTTCTGTAGCGCCACATCTCGCATGCCTCAATGTTTTTGATGTTTACCTTTTTAGTGTCCAAGCTTCCATCCCATACATCAGAACAGAGAAAACATGGCACCTTAACATTCTAGTTTTCAATTTCAAATTTACAGCTCGGCAGCATAAGAACTTTTTCATTTTGATAAATGATTTTCTCGCTATTTCTATTCGCCTCTTAATTTTTATTGTCTGTACAAGTACTACTATGACAAACTCACTGAGGTTCCATTCATTTGCAATCGGTATGGGAGTATCGCTAAAGTAAGTTATCAGATTCTCCGAATGATCAAAAACTCAAATAATAGCTATGATCTCTCAGAGGTCACTGATTACCTACCTGATTATAATCACATTAAATTCTAGGTAATACCTAATGTGGTTGTAACCAAATTTTTGGCAGGTAAAGATAAAATAAAAATATGTTTAAGAAATATAAATCTCTTCATAACCTTGTTAACATGGAACTGTCTTTAATGTTGAGTAAAAAAGGAAAAACTGCTAGGTAAACAAATATGTCCGCATAAAATATGTAATGCACATGAATTATATCAAAAGGATCTGCTGTCAATCACTTCTTATTAATACTGTAAAAAAATACTATAAAAGTATTTTTTCTACGGCCGTGCTTAAACAGCCACTTTCTAGCACGCATTTCGTTTCCGAAAATTGCACTTTTCCGCACGGCGTGCGGGAAAGTAAAATACCTTGTAATATGGCATTATAATAATATATTATAATACATGCAATAAACTAATATTTAGATATTATTTACTAATTTATTTCAAATGTATCTTATTGTGTTCATGATTTAATGAAATTAACGCAATAATTTGATGAAATAAAATTATTTTGACATAATATTTAAAAGTCAAATCAGTAGACAATTGCAAAGGTTTTAAATCGTCGTCATGGAAACCAATATCGTCGTCGTGGTAACCCATTATATTGAAAGTTTGGTTTTGACAACCTTGTCAAAGAATTAATTTGTGTATTTCACTGCTAAATAAAAATTGATATGACTCTATTTTTTGTGCCTTTTTCCAAACGTACGGCCCTAGAAAAAATATTGTTCCTAACTCATGCGGAAAGTGTCTTCCTCGCACTCGCTCGCACTCGACTGCTTGCCAGAACTCCGCTATCGCGTCGTTCGGGTCAACGGCAGTCTCGTGCGTGAAAGTATCACTTTGCGCACTAGTTAGGAAAATAACTATTTTGATTCAATTTAGAAATTTACTAGAGCAATTTACTTTCATACTTCTTATGCTATACAGTAGAGTAGACCATTTGTTGTCGAGGTCGAGCGATAATCCAAAACAGTCGCAAATTAGTGAAATATATTTAATATAATTGAGTACGAATCAATATCATTGAAATGAAGTTCCCCATTTTGGACGACCATCTCAGAGAAAATTGTACACTTAAACAACGTCCTAATAATACTGAGCTAGTAACGACTAGAGAATCAAGCACTATAATAGTGGGTCCAATGCATAAACCGGGCAAGTCCACTTTTTGGGCAAAATGAGTTGATCATTTATTCATGCACAGTATAAAATTCTACATCTTCCAGTGCATAAACCAGATCGATAGGATTAAAAATATCAATAATAGAGCGTATAATATGTTGCCTGCATTTTGATACTGCATAAACCGGTGGAGGATTTCACAGTTGTACCTCAAAATGTTTTTACTTCTCCTGAACATTTTGCTTTATGTGACTTGACCGGTTTATGCATTGGACCCTTCTATTGTAAAGCACAGCACACTATCTTACATTATTATGTTAGAATTATTATTAACACAGCACAGTTTAGATACTGTCGGAAAGCGTTTACATAAAATTAATAATTGTCAAACAAAAATCAAAAATAATTTTTTTGTTTCAAATAAGTTAACATCGGTGCATCTTATTATGGCTTATAACATCCAATTTAGAAATATAATGGGAGTTAATTCAACCATCATAGATGAAATTCAAAGGAGACAACTGATCTCGTATGGTCATGTAGAAAGAATGGACGTCACCAGGCTGACAAAACACATTTTAAAATGGATACCAAGGGAAAGAAGGAAGAGAGGCAGGCCGAAACAATCGTTGCTAGGCGGCATTCAGAAGGCAATGTTGGAAAGGAACCTTCACCTTGGCGAATGAAACGACCAACGAAGCTGAAAACTGGAAACCAGAAGGCGAAGACCGTAATAATAAACCGGTATAATAATAAAACAAAAATGTCTAATTGATTTTAAATGTCAAATAATTTTTTAAGGCGAAGCTTTTATACTAGCCTGGTATTTATTATTTTCTGTACTAAAAGACAGAATCGTCACCACACGAAATAGTTGGATGATTCAATTTATTCGACAAGGGAAGTCCGTTATACAACATGTAAACATTGCATTTCATTATAAAACATTGTTTAGTAGTTCCAATCTGACACAAAATCTAGGCACGTGATAAAAAGGTTTATTTGAAGAAAGTTTATTTTTTTGTCTTTCTTAATGGCGGTACAGGCTCCTTTTTGCAATATTTTATTTAGCTATAGAGTAATTTCCACATACTAACATATTTCTGAAATTGGGCTCTGTACCGCCATTCTTTATTATATTACGGATATGTGTGCCAAATATCTCGAAAAAATATTCAAAATTACAGCCGAAATCTTGGAACGCGTTTGTTGCTACCTGTTGATCGCTACTGTGTGCTCTTAAATATAAGATTACAGACTGGTAAAAAGTTGCATTAATAATATATTACATACTTTATTACTCGTCTGGACTTCTCGAATAGATTAGCTTTTTCAATAGTTTATTACTAATAATAATATTGTGGAGAACAAGCCTACGCTCTCTCCGATGAGACTCCAATTAGAGTCGAAAATCGCGATTCAGAGGGCTGGACTGCGCTCCGTATTCTAATTGAAAAATAAGATTGTTTTGCCTTTGCATTGCAACTGAAATAAAAATGAAATTTTTATTTTATTTTTATATTAGTCTTTACTCCTTTGAGTAACTAGGTCCATTTTCTGCTGGAATTTGCCAGCTGAACAGACGGGGTCGTGAATTGTAAGTTTTTGAATTCCCTCTTGTCTTCTTCGCTTCAGCATCCATATGGCTTGCAAATTTTAGAAGCCTTGGAGGTGTTACCAAGGAAATGGACCAATAAGTTTTCAATTTAAAAATCTTTTAGTAATATTTTTAATATTTTTAAATATTATTAATAATGCTATTAGGATTGGAAACTTCATCTTTTAATTGCCACATGACGCTAGTCACCTAATATTTCCATTTCAGTTGCAATGGGTGGGAAAAGCTCTCGGTACTGATCGGTTAGAATATGGAGAACAAGCCTACGCTCTCTCCGATGAGACTCCAATTAGAGTCGAAAATCGCGATTCAGAGTGCTGGACTGCGCTCCGTATTCTAATTGAAAAATAAGATTGTTTTGCCTTTGCATTGCAACTGAATTAAAAATGAAATTTTTATTTTATTTTTAATAATATTGTTGTTTTATTATTTTTTTGGCCTTAGGTGTTCTCTTAGGCGGCACATACATTGGATCCGTATTTCTCCGATCCGATCCGATCGGACGTCAGCCGATGTCGGATTAAAAAATAAACCGATGGTATTAAATGGCGGTGCCTACATTGGATCCGTTTTTCTCCGATCAGATCCGATCCGATATCGACCGACGCCGACGTCGAACCTGTTTCTCTGCTGTAGCTTATCCTGTCAATCGCCCGATATCGGGCGATTTACGGATCCAATGTAGGCGCCGCCATTTAATACCATGAGGTTGTTTTCAAACTGACGTCGGATTGGATCGGATCGGAGAAATACGAATCCAATGTAGGTGCGGCCTATTTACTAAAGGTTTGATATCTCTATCAGAAATTGAACTATCTTGAACGTTCTTAATGCTGAATTTATGCCTCTCCGGTTTCACATTTTTTAGTAAAGGAACATTATCTTCTTCTTGAATTACTCTTTCACTCAATCTTAAGATCATTATAAATAAGATATATAAGGTTCTATTTTTGTCGTTGGTAAGTATGACCTAGCTAGATCAACCAAGTGTCATGTTTTCTGTATGATTAAATAAAACATAAAATGAGAAAAAAATAGAAAACTCTTGCTATTATTTACCTTTTGCTTTTATGTGTAAAAATTTCATGCAATACTACCCTGTTACCTTTTTAAGAAGTAGGTCATGCATAAAATTAGGGGATACAACGACGACGTTGCGGACGCAAAGCAAAGTAACGGAATGCCTATCAAAATTCATGACTTTTAATATGGCCACTTTTATAAATGTTACGCACCAATGCTCTATAATAGTGGTTTATTAAGAAAATATAAGTAGATAGAAATATAAAATGGGCAAAGTAGTGGTATTGAAGAAACCATCTGAACATGAAATTAGTTTTTAATCTAAATATAGATTATGTTAAATATTATGTTTATTATATGAGATTAAGCCACAATTTCTTGTGATTAAACTGATATTTTTAACTAAAAAATTTTAAGGTTCGTTTACCACTCTGGAAATCGTTTTCAAAAGATTATTTAAGAATTGTGTTTAAAGGCTGTATACTGGCCAAGTTGTTAAAGAGGTAATGTCTTTTCAAAATGAAGGTTGACTTACTTGGTCGCGGTGTTGTAGGCCACAGTCATGCTAAGGCTGAAAAGATCTGAGGGTGAATTTTTTATTCTATGGAAAATCAAATTCTAAATACTCTGTGGGTTTGTGCAATATTTGTATGTGCTCTCTTCGTTTTGTTTGTTTTGAGTGTTGGTATATTCTTGCTGCTGATATTTGATATCTTCTTCAATATCGGAAACCAAAGAAACCAAAGGCTGCTACATTCTGCTGATGCTTTTGCCACATTTTTTTTTCATTGAGCAGGTAACGCTAACGTATACTTACAAACCACTGGCCCAAGTTATCCATACACACCCTGGGGGTGACTCGAAGTACCTAAGGTCCTTTAAAGAGAATGTGACAAACACAGTAGAAAATGTAAATCCATCCTTCAATCATTTGTCCTGATCTTATTGTTTTTCGTCAGCAGAATAATGTTCTTTAGTCTGGCTTAATAGTCCACACGTAAAAAAAATAAATGTCTAACTAACAACACAATCAGAACGAAGTCCAACTAACAACACGACCGCATGGATCAGAAAATGGACTGAACAACAAAATGGCAACACACCTCGCATCACCCATACACCGCCACGCAGGGCCGCCGCTACCATGTGTGCGAAGTTGTGCATCGCACACGGGCGGCCGATTATAGGGGCGGCCAAAAGCAGGCCACTGATAATAATACTGTTTTAAAACGAAAATAAATTAAAAAAATTAAATAGTAATGATTCAGATATTTCTATAAACTCTAATATTCCAAACAATCTAAACAAAAATGGCAGACAATGTTATTTATTATATATGAACTGCCCTTTTGCAGCTGTAGTCATGAAGTAGTTCCGGGAATCAGTGGTGTAGTTGAGCCAGAACGCACCGGAACGCCGTTCCGGTACTGCTTTTTTGTCCACTTGACCACTGTAATGACAAGTAATATCACAAAGTCATAGCGTTCCGGTACTGCTTAATTTGCGACTACACCCCTGCCGGAAATGCTTTTTAATTCAAAGTAGCTGGCGGCTTTCGGACGTTGATATTTTCATCTATGTGGTTCATATGCAATTTTTTCAAATTCTGAACATTTATGATTTGTTAAGAGAGTAC